>NC_054574.1:3124724-3132224 GCF_017654505.1 Polyodon spathula | reverse complement strand
TGGAAGTGATCTCTGTTCATTTGACAGGTTTGTTTTCTTATTTTTGTGATTTGAAAGTGTGTTCATTTCACACCCAATGTCTGCTAGGAAACTTGACTCATTTTCTATATCAGTTTACCTTGCAATATGTTTATTGTTATTCTTTATTTGCAGAATAACAATAAATAAATGTTTCAAAAAAGTAACTTACGTATTTCAGCAACTTAAGAGCCTAGAACAAAGGTGAATTAAGGGGGTGTGATAGGCTGGCGAGTGGGTAGAGGCCCAGAGACAGACTGCAGTTCAAAAAAATAATACTTTTATTAACAAATAAACACAAAATAAAAGGGCACAAGGGCCAAAACAAAGGTATTTAAACACAAATAGCAAAACATAAAGCAAAACTTACAAAATAAAGGTTTCCAGGCTGTGCGATGCCTTCACTGGACCAGAAAATACCAAAAAAGCAAAACAGCAAACCAAAAACCAGGAAGCGTAAACATCCACTTGCTTCCTCAGCTCCCTCCTCTCCCTGATGGGAAGATGAGGACTCCTTTT
Source organism: Polyodon spathula (assembly GCF_017654505.1). Lineage (NCBI taxonomy): Eukaryota > Metazoa > Chordata > Actinopteri > Acipenseriformes > Polyodontidae > Polyodon > Polyodon spathula. The sequence goes on along the minus strand of NC_054574.1, from coordinate 3,131,687 downwards.
ATGTCAGGTGGCTGGGTGCTGATTGATCGTTAATTACGTCCAATCAATCCCCAGCCACCTGAGCACAATAAACCCAGGCAGGTAGGGGAATTTAACCCCATCCCTGCCAATCTATACAGGTCAGAGCTCTGCTCTGCCACAGGGGGGCTTGATTGAAGTCTTTAAATCCTAAAAGGAGTTGACAAAGTTAACCTGAACAAGTACTGTAGGGGAATAATTGCATAGAACCATTCCTGTACCTGTTTGTTGCTACTCTGTACTACAATTATTCACTGAGTTATATGCTTTAAAGCATTTTGAGTTTATGATCTATTAAGTTTATAGAAATAAAGTAGATGTATTAAACTGCAGGTACATGTAGCTGGGAACAAAACTGTGGGTGGTGTGACAAAAGGAACATGGCTCCAGCTTATCGGTTGATCAGGGCGAACCCACCTTTCCACTTAACCTTTATTGTACTACCTTGTAAATACCTGTCCCCCTTTCTTTGTTTCACCAACTGAGCTGGCTCTAGCTTATTGGTTGAAAGGGAAACCACCCTGTCTCCCTGTAAAGGTATAATAACTGTATGCTAACTCTGTATAGCAGAACACTGCTCGGGTTTCCTAACACTGATGTGTTGAGCTGTTCTCGTTTGTGCAAACTAATAAAGCTTTATATCTCTGAATACCTGGTGCAGTTGGTTCTTTTAGTTGCGGACCTGAAAAGTTCCACGAAAGTACTCTTTAGACTTAGAACTGAGGGTAGGAGACACTTCTTCACACAGAGAGTGGTGAGGGGATGGAAAGGGTTACCTAGTCATGTTGTTGAGGCAGAATCACAGGGATCCTTTAAGACTCAACTTGAACCAGATGAGCTTAGGTGGGCAGAATGGCCTCCTCTCATTCGTAAATATTCACATGATCTTATGCATATTCTGCTCTTGGACTTTTCTTAGTTTTTTGCCAGATATCTGATAACTGCTCTTATCTGTAATGTGATATTTTGTAATGATACTTTGTAATGTGATATTTAGTAACAACTGTAAGTCGACCTGGATAAAGGCATCTGCTAATAAAATAATAATAATAATAATAATAATAATAATAATAATAATAATAATAATAATAATAATAATAATAATACAAGTGTACTCCACTTATAACGGATCCTGTTATAACAAAGCTCTGTTTACAATGTACTGAGGAGGTGTCCCTGCCAAACAACATGGGTTTCAATGGGGAATTACTCTGCTTAAAACAGACTAGTATATGATATATATATCATTTAATATGTACAGTTTTTCTGTTCCACAGGTAAATATTTTGCACAAAGAAGGTACAACCGGGACAGTAACCGTCACGGTGCCATTTTTAACGTTAGGCAGGAAAGACAGCTGCTGCTTTTGTTGGCACAGTCATTGTGCAGTTTAAATTACATTTAGCAAAAATATAAATTCTGAAAATGGTACTATTTATTACATTGTAGGGCCCACAGGGGCGTGTTTTGTATAAATAATAAACTCCCATTCTTTGGCAGGTAGGCTTTCTTGTATTGTTTGTATTTAAGGTACTTGTGTTCGCTGTCACAGCATTTTGAATTGTGTTTACTACGTACTTCCTTTATAAAGTACTGATTTCCATTGTCCCTTGGAGTCCGTTATAAGTGGAGTGCACCTGTAATAATAAGCATGTAACAAGCTAGATGTTATTTGGCTGTAAGAATAGTTTAAATAATTAACCAAGTGTTAAATGTTTAGAATTGTGTCTATAACTGTGCAAGGCAACTGGAGTCTTTACACAGTAGTAAGTGTAGTGCACGACTGTCATATTCACAGTCTTTTCAATAAAGTGCTGTACACATACACAAATACATGTTATAAAAAGTGACCTCCATGTCGTTTGTATTCTACTGAATGTAATCTCGATTTGGTCTCTAACCCGAGGACTGTTATTGATAGAAGCTACATCAATTTTCTGAGAAATCGATGTCTGGATTTGAAAGGCTCTGATGAAACATGGGGAATTCCTTTAGCCAAACTGACAGCTTGTGATTGCTATCGCAGTTAAGCCACTCTGTTTCACACTAGAGATCAGATCTGTGAGGGGACGGCCAGGGAGCTTTGGAGGGAGACACGCAGTCCGGGGAATGTGAAAGGGGCAATCAGGAATCAGGCAGGAATGGGGTCTGACAGAATAGCAGCAAACTGCTAGAATCCACGCACATCTTAACCACTAGGCAAAAGTGTGCATGTGTGGCTATAGAGCTTTACCCTCCGAGTCTGCAATGGGAACACACAACACGGCTGTTAAACAGAGAGTCATTGTGAAGTGTGGACGGAAGCAAGCAGCAACACATGACATTGTGCAACAAGCACTTTCAAAATACACTGCACAAACAGCAAAGTGTTACAAATAGAGCACTAGACATTGTCTGTCAGATACAGGATTCATTCATATTTAGTTTAAAGAGGCGACTAGTCAACAAGTCAACTAGTTTTACCTTGACTGGTCAACTCTGTCAAAGTAGTTGTACCCCTAATATATATCTACATAGGTTTGAAAAGAGGTATAACTGCAGGCACGAAAATAAAAAAAAGAAGAGCTACGTTTCTGTTTAGTGTGCAGGATACACATAAAGGGTTTTTATTAACGCTGCATGCATCACAAATCTGGCCGATTCATATCTGTGTGAAAGCACTTGTCACGAGCCCCCCGTCTATGGAGCGACACTGTATTTGTGTCGGACGCTTCTACAGTCCGCACACTCAGCACAGACATTTTAACTCTTGGTTACCATGGTTCATCTTTACAAAAAGCAGTGTTGGGGAAGGTACTTTTAAAAAGTAATCCGTTACAGTTACAAGCTACTTCAACAAAATTGTAACTAGTTACAGTACCTTAGTACTTTGAAAAAATGTAGGCCTAACTACTGTAGTTACAGTTACAAATAGTGCTGGGGCCAACACAGGATTTCCATATTCGGATATGCGCTCATACTTTAAATATTCGTTTGGATATTTGTTTGTTTTTCAAAAAGTAATAAAAGCCATTATATTGCTCTGAATGCAGGTAGAGACAGAACAGCAGCAGGGGCAGGATGCCTGTTTGTGCCTTTATTTTACTGCAAGACCTTACAATATGTCACACGTCAGAATAAAATAGAGTAAAGAATAAGTTGAGTAGGACATGTATGTAATATAGGTAGGACATAAGTAGGACATAATGTAATAACATGAGGTAGCTTTTTGTAGCTGAACAAGCAAACGAAAACTGAAATTTAACTTTAAACACTTCAAATAAAATAAATGTGGAAATGCCTTTGTAAAGTGAAGGGGAAAAAACCTGTTTTGGTTCTCGTTTATTACATTCTTCATAACAGAAAGTTGCAACCAAAAAATATAACATATACAGTCTATATAAAAATCACTACACAACATGTTCAGGAAGTTGGGTACTGTTTAAGTGAGGCATTGCAGAATGACGTGCTTGCCTTTTTTCTGTCCCATGAGATTCTGGCTAGCTCTAAAACAACACAACGCATTTTTGTCCCAGATGGCTTTCCGTAGAGATCACTATGCGTGCGCACGCATTATCTGGTTTGTTTACTTTTTGCTGTCTAAGGGCCTCAATGCACTAAACATTGTTAACTTACCCGAAATACTGCGTGGTAAGAGAAACCCATACTGCACGCAAAAAGGAAGCCGCGTCCACTCTATTCACTAATATAATAATATACCTGAATAAGGTGCTCCATTTGCCAGTCATCTTAGCATGTGAAATGCTGCACGCGTTACACACCCTTTATTTTAGTATATGGGCACTCCAAAGGACAGGTAGTCCGGCTCTCACTTTGTCAGAATGACAGCGACCAAGGAGGCGCCAGCCGGCACCAGCCACATCTTCAGTGGGTCTCTGTAGGATGAGGGGAGGCGGCCCGGGAATGTCTTCCTTTGAGCCGGTCAAAGTAAGGAGAAACAGAAAATAATTAACTGAAAACAAATATGTGTTTGTTCACCTTTATCCCCCTCTGGTTTATTTTGAAGGCTCTCCGGTACCCAAATGTTGGCTCAATATAAGTTTGTTTCTTTTAAAGGGATTGCAAGCGTGCGGTTTATTTCTTTTTTTCTTTTAAGAAACTTTAACCTTCCAGCTGCATCTGGCGATTCCGACGTGTTGCACAGGTGTGTCACAATTTGTGCAGTAGGCTACCGACTGCTGTCTTTTCCTTGACAAAAATGCAAATGTTTTTAGGGCCAAAATAATTCAGTGTAATTTGTGTGTTAAAAGAGCACAACTGTCTCTTGGCTGTTTCGGCAGTATAACGTCATAATGGAAAAAATACAGTACACCACGGGATCAATACACTGTCTATTCCTACAACGCATCTTTGAGAAAGCAACACATTTTGAATCGGAATAAAGGAAATTATTATGTAATACAGTTCATGTGCATCTTTTGGTAAGTTGCATTTTCAGAATCGTATCATTATGTACAGTATTACAACACTGTATGTTAAAATATTGCCCTTAATTCACAAAACCAATGAAATACATCCTATGTAGCCTATATTTGACATTCTATTTGTAGTGTTCTGTGGAACACAGGCACTTGTTTATATTGGAAACATTTAAATACAGTGCCTGAAAGCAGATATACGCGTTTATCATGTTTCCCACACAGCACTACTTGTGGTCTGCACTATTTATACTGTGATTTAGATAGACATCGCCTGGATTCAATAAGCGGTAAACTTAACACACGCTGAGACACTTAAAGTTAGCACCTTTAAGTAAATATGTTTTTTATATCAAGTCCCTCCCTCGCAGTATTAGCGAAGAGAATTTGAATACATTTCTATGGATTACCATTATTAATTGTATGTAAATGAGTCGCACGCGGTATCTTTTTCCATGTGATTCATTTTGCATGCAAAGTCATTTGCTACTGGTTAGTGAATATAGAAGGTGTACAAAACACACAGTAACGGGCTTACTGCATGGTAAACTGGTTACCGCTGTTTAGTGCATGAGGCCCTAACACTTTTAAATCGAGGCTCAAGAGTTGCTGTGCTGATTCTGTGTTGTTTTCATGTATATTAATCTCACAGATCACACATTGAGACGGTAAATAAGTGGAAGGTATTTTTGACATTTGCAGTGAATACGAACATCCATACGTGTCAAAAATATTCATTGGAATATCTGGATGTTTGTTAGTGCAAAAGTTCATCATCAAAGTTAAAAGAGGCTCAACGTGCAGCAGCACCTTCCTCAGCCTATCAACACAGGAAACAGCATTATTACATATAGTCTGTGTGCAGCAGCACCTTCCTCAGGACTCAACACAGGAAACAGCATTATTACATATAGTCTGTGTGCAGCAGTACCTTCCTCAGCCTCTCAACACAGGAAACAGCATTATTACATATAGTCTGTGTGCAGCAGCACCTTCCTCAGGACTCAACACAGGAAACAGCATTATTACATATAATCTCACAGATCATCATAGTCTGTGTGCAACAGCACCTTCCTCAGCCTCTCAACACAGGAAACAGCATTATTACATATAGTCTGTGTGCAGCAGCACCTTCCTCAGGACTCAACACAGGAAACAGCATTATTACATATAGTCTGTGTGCAACAGCACCTTCCTCAGGACTCAACACAGGAAACAGCATTATTACATATAGTCTGTGTGCAACAGCACCTTCCTCAGGACTCAACACAGGAAACAGCATTATTACATATAGTCTGTGTGCAACAGCACCTTCCTCAGGACTCAACACAGGAAACAGCATTATTACATATAGTCTGTGTGCAACAGCACCTTCCTCAGCCTCTCAACACAGGAAACAGCATTATTACATATAGTCTGTGTGCAACAGCACCTTCCTCAGGACTCAACACAGGAAACAGCATTATTACATATAGTCTGTGTGCAACAGCACCTTCCTCAGGACCTTCCTCTCAACACAGGAAACAGCATTATTACATATAGTCTGTGTGCAGCAGCACCTTCCTCAGGACTCAACACAGGAAACAGCATTATTACATATAGTCTGTGTGCAACAGCACCTTCCTCAGGACTCAACACAGGAAACAGCATTATTACATACAGTCTGTGTGCAGCAGCAAGGACTCAACACAGGAAACAGCATTATTACATATAGTCTGTGTGCAACAGCACCTTCCTCAGCCTCTCAACACAGGAAACAGCATTATTACATATAGTCTGTGTGCAACAGCACCTTCCTCAGGACTCAACACAGGAAACAGCATTATTACATATAGTCTGTGTGCAACAGCACCTTCCTCAGCACTCAACACAGGAAACAGCATTATTACATATAGTCTGTGTGCAACAGCACCTTCCTCAGCACTCAACACAGGAAACAGCATTATTACATATAGTCTGTGTGCAACAGCACCTTCCTCAGACTCAACACAGGAAACAGCATTATTACATATAGTCTGTGTGCAACAGCACCTTCCTCAGCACTCAACACAGGAAACAGCAGTCTGTGTGCAACAGCACCTTCCTCAGGACTCAACACAGGAAACAGCATTATTACATATAGTCTGTGTGCAACAGCACCTTCCTCAGGACACTCAACACAGGAAACAGCATTATTACATATAGTCTGTGTGCAACAGCACCTTCCTCAGGACTCAACACAGGAAACAGCATTATTACATATAGTCTGTGTGCAACAGCACCTTCCTCAGGACTCAACACAGGAAACAGCATTATTACATATAGTCTGTGTGCAACAGCACCTTCCTCAGGACTCAACACAGGAAACAGCATTATTACATATAGTCTGTGTGCAGCACCTTCCTCAGACTCAACACAGGAAACAGCATTATTTACCTTCCTCAGGACTCAACACAGGAAACAGCATTATTACATATAGTCTGTGTGCAGCAGCACCTTCCTCAGGACTCAACACAGGAAACAGCATTATTACATATAGTCTGTGTGC
>NC_054574.1:3082224-3119724 GCF_017654505.1 Polyodon spathula | reverse complement strand
TACTTTGTAAACACTAAGCTGTAATATATACAGTGAGACACTCAGGCATTTAACACCAACGTTTCAACTCTATTAACACACCTGATGTTAATGAGCGACTGATATGAAAATGACCTTTTGTTAGTTTAAATAGGTAACAATATATTAACTAAGCATTAACAAAAAACAACAACACGTGTTATTATTTTAGTAATCTTGTTCTTCACAGTTTATTAATTTAAAAGTCTCCTTTCTTTGGCAGTGGGATAAAAGAGTGCTAAGGTGCTATTGTGTGTTCACTCAGACACAATGCCGACACCTCTGGCTTTGCTTGGTTAACCCCTATGGGTGAAGCCATGGATTCTGTTAGCTTGGCATGAGGTTCAGAGTGTGGTTCAAGAGCTTCTACAATGTTTCATTCATCCAAGTATCTCTGTTATAATTAAAGCATGGTTAAGAGCTCATAAAATGACCAGGCTCAACCTGCACCCCTCAACGCTCTCCCAATAGGAACAATCCTGAATTTCTGACAGCATGTAAAGCATTTGAGTTTGCTTCCTGGAGGCAGAAGGGCATTTCCCATCTAAATAACCTTTCTGAGGACAGGAAGTTTTTCGAGAGGCCTTCATAAAACAACTACTTATCTTCAAATGAGGTAGTCCTTAAAAACTCAAATTTCCACCAAAAGAATGCATGCCCCCATTCTGCTGTAGAATGGAGGGTTGAATTAGGGGTTGGCCTTAATAATGAATACAAAGATACCCAAAGCCAAATATGTTCTACCTGTGCCAACTTTTAATTCTGGTATGTGAGAGAAACACAAAAAAATATTTATGGAGTGTAGAAGGATATAATGCGGGGGGGTGGGGTGGAGGTTCGTTGATTGACAGGAGACAGGTTTGAGAGAGACGGGGATTGCTTTGACACACCCTGCAGGCGCGCAGGTTTTATTTACATACACAGGCAAGCAGCAAAATCACATGATACAACCAACAATGGTAGCTCGCATGGGAAATACAGCCACGTGTACAAAAGAAAATAAACATTTCACAAAAACTACAAACAAAACCATGAATATGCCTTGCTATACGTTTGGAGGATCTAACACCCCTGAACTAATCCTCATTCATAAACAATTAAACAAACCACAACCCCAGTTAAACACGGTTTCATTTTCTTCTATATCTAAGCTCCGATCCTGGTTAAGACATGCAGCGATCACAGGATTTCAGCTGAGAGATTTCTTGGTCCGGGTAGCGAGGATGATCTCTACTCTTTTGGTGTATGGCCCTGCAGCAGCCCTGAGGTTTATAATCAGGACCCTTTTATACCTGACGTTCCACTGGAACACGCCCACCTGCTGGTCAGCTGACCAATCCGAGATGCTCTGCTGGGACACGCCCACCTTCTGGTTAGGGACCTGCAGTTGACCAATCCCCTTCTGCTTTTCCCCGCAATCAAACACAGCAGGTAGGATGTGCCAGACAGAATGACAGGTTGTCTAATAATTATTTACATAAATAAACACGCTACTATTTAGAACAATTTCCAGCAAGTGAACCTACCTTTGCCTTATTGATGGTACAGTGAAGGGCGTTATTCTCCTGGTCATATAACAGGCTGAAGTCTAAAGTGCCCAACGTAGCTGTAAGAGAAAGGAGAAAGGACAGACACTTAGATACAATTTGGTACACTCCGCCACGCCTGTACATTCAACACTAAAGCATATCAGGATGAGGAAAAAATGACTATGTATATCAACAGCATGTGCAGAATAGTACAGATACAAACTGTTTCATGAATATCAGTGGTATTTAAGACCTGGGTGTCATTAGAAATTGAGGTGTTAGTTCATGGTAAAGTATATTAAAATGTTTTCGTGTGTGGAATGTGTTCTCAAAGTAGAAGTATGACATACAGATGTACAAGTGATTAAGCTTTTTAATGAGAAATGCTTCCATTAACAACCTCATCAACTCAATTTCAAAGCATTAACGAAATTATTTAATTAGCATATTTAGTTTGACCCTACAGCTCTCTTCAGTATACAACGAGTTTGATACAATAACACTGGGTTTTGAAAATCCTGCCCATGGAATCTTGTTGGCGACAATCAGTTTAAGAATCCTGAGTTTTACCAAATATTGTAACAGCTCTAGCTGTCATAGCGATGCAAGCCATACTGGTCTCAACCTCCCCTGGGTGTGTCTGTACTGCAGTAATAATTCTCTGCGCGAATGATGTTAGCCTGAGAAAATGACAGAGGACCGGGTGTTAAGCCCCTTAACCCTAATACAGTTTGACCTTTTGTTTATTCATTATTCTGTTGCTACAGAATGTGACCCATTTAGCAGCAGGGAATCATAGATTCCCATTAAATTTCTAAACGTATTCACCAGCTGCAGTAGATTTAAAATAAAAGGTTGATCTTACAAAGGCTTTCGTACGTCACTGTGTTCTAATGGTGTTATTGCCATTGAACCTCTTATTAAATTTATGATTAAAAATCAAATATTAAAATGCAATCAACGGCAGCAGATATCTGCTTTAAAATGAACATACAGGTTTGCTACGTGCTTCTTTTAAAAAATGCACATTTGAGACCTGTGTAGCTGTGGAAGTGCAAACCAGGCCCGATGATTTATTTTCTTATCTTCAGTCTCTTTAAAGGATCCCAATGATTCAGCATCGTCAGAGTGGCTTGGTAACCCATTCTATACACTCACTGCTGCGGCAAAGCAGCTTTCGTCTGCTTGACATTCTCTGCTTGAATTTTAGAGTTTTAAATGTTTGAAAAACAATTAACATTGATGGCCAAAATTTGTAGTGTAAATATATGATTATTCATGAGAGAACTCAGTCTCCATCTGTTTGTAGCATTTAAATTGGGTGCTTTTCTCCAACATGTTAATATTGTACAGCAAATCAATAGTTACATGATAGCAACGCCCTGTTTCTGGACCCTGATGGTAATCTATTACAGAGCTAGCCTGACCTTTTAGTAATGGAGGTGTTCCTCCTGTTCATCCCATTCATCTTGTAATGAGGTTTCTTTGAAAAACACCTGCGATTAATTCAGCTTAATTTATTATATGTCATATAATAATGATTGCATTTATCAACTTACCACACAAATCCCCTTTGTTAAGCAGCATTTTGTAAGCCATTAGTGATGGAAGCACTAGCGAGGGCTCTGGGTTTACTGCGTTTGATAACCGAGAGAATATTTACACACGACGTGGACAAGTGGAACCATTCCCACGGTTACCAGGTGATTGTCTAGAAAATCCTACATGGTCTAGATAAAGTTAACCCAGCAGTGAATCGTGAATCGCAGACTCATCTAGACTAGAAAAGTTACAGTCGTCCTTGACTAATCACACATCACGTGACTTCAACAACATCATCACACCACGCGCAGAGCAGCTGGGTTTAGAGCATTGCGAGAAGAAGGCAGCAGAATCTGATTTTTCAGACAATAAAAAATCAAAGTAAAGCAAATAATTAAAATGTTTAAAATACTGTATAGCACACAAACAGCAAGGTGCTATAAAAACATGCTCAAACAGCGCACAAGACATTATCAAATGCGTGATTTATTAAGATTTATTTTTAAAGTGGCAACTATTTCACCTATTCGAGTATTTTTACCTCAGCTATTCAACTTAGTTATTCAACTGCTAAAATGGATGTGAAGTAAAAGTAAGTTCAGAAAAGAAGGTAGTTAAAAATGCATGGAGAAGCCTATCAGGCAGAGCAGTGACAACACAAGAAACTGCAGTGAAGAAATATTGTATCAAAGGCTTTCATAAGCCAAAACCGTAGTTAAGCTGTGTTTAATCCTTTGACCACAGAAATGCGGATTGCTGTTTTACAGTATTTGAGATGTTAGAATTGTACAGCAGTCCTATACCATGTATCTACAGTATATCTGTAAGGGGCTGGTCTTGTTTAAATGGCAGGCTTCAGCTGAGGCCTACGTATAAGGGACTCAAGAGGTAGCCTTCACTTTTGTTTGTTGAAAATTCCAATATTTCATTGGAAAGGACTCGTTATCTGTGCCTTCTGTGGGTGTCTAATGGGAGTCCTATGCAACTCCTGCGGTACTGAAATGAAAAATGAAAAGACAGTTAACAGTTTCATTTTGAGGCTCATCTCCAAGGAAAAACTAAAGTGGCCCCCAGAGCAGTGAGACTGACAGATGAGTAATTGCAGGTCCCTTTGATCCCAGAGCAGTGACACTGACAGATGAGTAACTGCAGATCCCTGTGATCCACGAGCAGTGAGACTGACAGATGAGTAACTGCAAGTCCCTGTGATCCCAGAGCAGTGACACTGACAGATGAGTAACTGCAGGTCCCTGTGATCCCAGAGCAGTGACACTGACAGATGAGTAACTGCAGGTCCCTGTGATCCCAGAGCAGTGACACTGACAGATGAGTAACTGCAAGTCCCTGTGATCCCAGAGCAGTGACACTGACAGATGAGTAACTGCAAGTCCCTGTGATCCCAGAGCAGTGACACTGACAGATGAGTAACTGCAGGTCCCTGTGATCCAAGAGCAGTGACACTGACAGATGAGTAACTGCAGGTCCCTGTGATCCACGAGCAGTGACACTGACAGATGAGTAACTGCAGGTCCCTGTGATCCACGAGCAGTGACACTGACAGATGAGTAACTGCAGGTCCCTGTGATCCACGAGCAGTGACACTGACAGATGAGTAACTGCAAGTCCCTGTGATCCCAGAGCAGTGACACTGACAGATGAGTAACTGCAGGTCCCTGTGATCCACGAGCAGTGACACTGACAGATGAGTAACTGCAGGTCCCTGTGATCCACAAGCAGTGACACTGACAGATGAGTAACTGCAGATCCCTGTGATCCCAGAGCAGTGACACTGACAGATGTGTAACTGCAGGTCCCTGTGATCCCAGAGCAGTGACACTGACAGATGAGTAACTGCAGGTCCCTGTGATCCCAGAGCAGCGACACTGACAGATGAGTAACTGCAGGTCCCTGTGATCCCTGATCATTCTTGGCAGTGAGCAGTGTAGTAGCATGTTGTGGAATCATTCTTGGCAGTGAGCAGTGCAGTAGCATGTTTTGTGCTAAAATGACGACCTGCACAACAGATAACACTTGAGGTACCACTGAACACGTGGGACGAATTTCAAATTAAAATCTTTTTGTTAAAGAGGAGATGATTATCTATTCAAGGATACTAAGAGATTAAGTGAAAACACTGGGTGATAAAAAGCCCCTGCCCTTGTCGTTCTACATTCCTAACAATGGATAATTATTGCTTAAAGGGGAATTATTACAGTACACTGCTTAAAGGGGAATCGTTACAGTGTCTCCTATCCTCTATCCTTAGTCTATCTCCACTTCCAATGGTGTCCTATGATCCTAGTTTCTGTGGTTGATGTGGGATGCGAGGGTCATTCTAGGACTAAATTGTGCCCCCTGGTATCTAATGTGTGTTTTCTATATTTGTACAGTGCAGTGGCTATCAAACTGAGGTCCAGAAAGGTTGCTCAGGAGGACCACAAGAAATTCTGGAAACAACTCTTTAGTAAAATGACACAGATATTTAATAGACAGAAAAATGCATTTGTATTGTTTTACTGTGGTGAGAGAGAGACCATACACTAGTCTTTGATTTTATTGCATCTTTGACTATTGTGTTGAAAGACAGGCCTTGTGATACTTATAGAAAATGTGTCTATGCGGACTGCCAAGAATAATGCCGCCCTGCTCGCCCCTCCCCAGCCCTGGTATCCTCTACACTCCACTCATCCCATAATGAGCTGCGCAGAGATGGAAGAGATCCAATCTATCCTGTGACTTAAACCCTGGGATTTCAAACTCAAACTCCCAGGAACTCACGACAGCATCGCCACAATATGAGAGACACACGTTTTAACTGTTTCAATTAAGCGTAACAAAAGAGCAAAACCAAACTCCACTTACCAAATTAACAATCAATTGAATCTCATTATCAAACAAGTATCAATGAAGAGGGCATTTTTTAAGTGGCATAAACAACTCAAAGTGTTGAACCGTAGGGAACATAATCCACAGTGAATTATTTTTATCGATTCAACACTCGTTGTTTATCCCTTACTGAATTTCCAGCTACAGTATAATATTTATTTTTGTAGTTTATATTAGTGTTTGTGGCATGTTAAAGGCAGTTACTGTTGATAGCATGTTAAATAAACAGGGTAACTACAATGTTTTAAGGATGTGTATTCAATATAGAGCTGTTTAAATAATGCTATTCTAAAGCAGTTTTGTGTAATTGTCTGGTTTCGACTCCAAGTTAACCGTGTTTATGCACGCGTGAGCTCACTTATTGTCGCTGACGGATGGTTAATGAAATCACTTCAGATAGGGTTGCACTTGCTTCTTGGCTTCTTTCCTGTCATTAAGCAGCCAGCTGTTTTCCCTACTGACTGACATGCATTGCAGCCAGTAAGATGCTGTAACCCTGAAGACACTGCAGAGGTGAAATGACCAAAAAACTAAAGCTGTAACATACTCCCTCGAAGGCATGGCAAGCAAACAGAGCATGTTATTTAACCCTGTGTAATACCAGACGTCTGTTTTAAAATTAAATTACACGTAACATAAATTTCTCTCTCTCTCTCTCTCTCTCTCTCTCTCTCTCTCTCTCTCTCTCTCTCTCTCTCTCTCTCTCTCTCTCTCCAGTTGTGAGAGGAAGCTCTCGTGGTGCCTCTCTGCAGTGCCATTGTCCCTTACCTTTCATCAACACTAAATTCACAAGTACAAAAACAACAGGCTTCTCAACCTAAGATATGTTATTTATACTTGCATTCAATACTTTTTTTTTCTAATCAGCACCTCTTCACAAAGCAGGTTTTATTTGTTTGTATTTTTCCTTGCCAGTTTCTGCTTGGCGAGCTACCATCAGTGACGGCTCCTGAGTGCTAGGTTCAAAAGCAATTGCAAACAGAGGGGAGGCAGCTCCTGTCAGTAACGAGAACACTGTCCTTACAGTGTTCCAGAACCCCCTGTAATGTTTAAACTCATTAGATTACCTGCGCTTTAACTTGGGTTGTCCGTAGCAATATGTTTTTCAACATAACCCTGACAGTTTTGATATTTTTTATTAATCATGGGTAAATCACTGAGGAAATCCTTTTACTTGTTCACCAGGATAAATAGATTTTTGAGTGGCATATTGTGGGAACAGAAAACCAGCGTTCAATCAATCAATCAATCAATGTTTGTTTTTGTATAGCTCCTTTAATGAGAGCCGCCATAAAGCGCTTCACAAGAACAGAATATATATATATATATATATATATATATATATATATATATATATATATATATATATATATATATATGTAGTCGAATACACAAAAATAAAAATACTATTCGAATAGAATATTATATATTCAAGTACACGAAAAATACTTATACTATATTTGCATACTTTTTTTTAAAATACTGGCGCTTGACAAGTGCTCAGAATCACTGTTAAACCCTGTGTGTTCATGTGAATGAGACTGGCATATTAAATGTAAGGACTCAAATTAATCATGCAATGCTTGTAACAGCAAAATTGTACAGTAAACGTATTCAGCTTGCAATTGCTGCCTTGTTTTCAGCTAATGTTAACAGATCCCCTGCTTGAGTTCCCCTGTAATGACTGCACAGAGCCGTTTGTCGCTAGACAGCCGTGAAACAGCTTCCAGGAGCACAGAACCAGCTATCTTCAAACTGGTTAACAAAGGGATATAGCAAGTGCTAAAAAGGAAGCCTAACTTTAGAAACATTGACAACATAAAGCTAATTTAGCTTAATGTTGAAATATAAAGACATACTAAATGCTAAGCAGAACAAAGCAATGACTAATGAGAAAACAGCTAAAAGTAGTTTTTTTTTAACTCTGTGGACGGCAGCACAATGTAAAACATCTACTGTTGACTTTCTGTGAATGGATAGAGTAACAGCAACATTTGCACTGACCATTAAAAGTACAACCAGGTATCCTTGTTTTGACTAATTTACAGGCTATTGAATAAACCAAAGTAACTTGAACAAAGAAATCTCAGCTTGGACGTTGTTTGTACACTTCGTGAACCCGTCCGGCTCCTCTGAAGAGTGAAATTTAACTTTAGCGGATCACAATTTTCATGCTGTCTGCTGTAGTACACATACGGATTTGCCTTTTATTCTTTATGTCGGGTATCTGAATACAAGAAAATGGTGCCCTTGTGTACTGGAACTGGAAACTACCTGAAATTCCCATCCCTAATATTAATATATATCTATATCTAAAGTAAGAACAACAATGGTAATGATAACAAAACCCTTCTCATACAATAGTTCAAAGTATTTAAAATAAATAAAACAGTAAAATAATGATAAATAGTAAGAATAGTAAAATAGGCCATATAGAGAGGAGAGAACAGCATTTTAGATAACTGCATACAACATGATATAAACATGTTATGCTTTTAATCAAGATTTAAATACATCAACAAGGGAGCTTCCCTTACAGTATTGGACAAGTCATTCCATCGTTTCAGTGCAATACAGCAGAAACATCTACCACCTGCGTTCTTTGAATAATGGGCTAGAAAGTAACCTGGCACCCTCAGATCGGAGTGACTGACTGGGGACATGTGTTGTTAAAAGATCTTTAAGATAAGGTGGAGCAAGGCCATTTAGAACCTTATAGGTTAATAACAACACCTTAAAATCTATCCTAAATTGGACAGGAAGCCAGTGTAGAGATGCCAGCACAGGAGTGATATGATCTCGTCTCTTAGTCCCAGTGTGGCAGAGCAAAGTTCTGCCCTTTTTAAATTGGCAGGGATGGGGTTAATTTCCCCTACCTGCCTGGGTTTATTATGTTCAGGTGGCTGGGGTTGATTAGTTGATTAGGTTAATTAACGATCAATCAGCGCCCAGCCACCTGACATAAAAGGAGGCCTCTGCTTCTCATTTGGGAGGAGGGAGCTGAGGAAGCAGGTTGGTGTTTTGTTGGTTGTGATGTTTCAATTTTCTAAATCCAGTGAAGGCATTGCCC
Source organism: Polyodon spathula (assembly GCF_017654505.1). Classification (NCBI taxonomy): domain Eukaryota; kingdom Metazoa; phylum Chordata; class Actinopteri; order Acipenseriformes; family Polyodontidae; genus Polyodon; species Polyodon spathula. The sequence continues at coordinate 3,110,679 of NC_054574.1, read as the reverse complement.
AGCCTGGAAACCTTTATTTTGTACATTTTGCTTTTTTGTCTTTCTTTTTGTGCTTCAATCCTTTTGTTTTGGCCCTTGTGCCTTTTTATTTTTGTATCTATTTATAAAGTATATTTTTTTGAACTGCAGTCTGTCTCTGGGCCTCCAAGAGGCTCAGAGCTGTATTTTTATTTATTTTTTGTAATTTTTGGGATAATTTTTTTTTTTTTTTTTTTTTTGAAAAAAAAAAAAAAATGGGAAAGAGCAGACAGCAGCAAAGGGCAGAACTTTGCTCTGCCACACCCAGTTAAAACTCTTGCAGCAGGATTTTGTACAAGTTTCAGATGAGATATCACATTGCTACCAATACCAATTAAACAACATTACAATAATCAATTCTTGACGATATAAAAGCATGCATCAATCGCTCAGCATCCTGTCTGGGGGAAAAAAATACCTCTTAATCTGACAATTTTTGTGTAACATTTTCAATATGTGCCTCAAATGAGACCTGGGTAAAAAATGACACCTAAATTTTTTTTATATTTCTGCTCTAAAATCTGTACAAAGGCCATCAAGCACAAAATCAGATGAGTGTATATTCTTGTATTGTTTTTGAAGTCCCAAATTCATCACTTCTGTTTTGTCTGAATTTAGTATTAGGAAGTTTTTAAACATCCAATTTTAGGTTTTCAAAGTATTAGCAGCAGATCCATCACCCTGCTTGAGGGACAGGTAGAGCTGACTATCATCAGCGTGTCAGTGAAAATTAACTCCATGTCTACGAATAATATTACCCAGGGGTAGCATATAAAGAGAAAACAGAATTGGAGGGAGCGTGATCTGGATATGATTCTTATAATGTGTGCAATCCAGGATATTGCAATATGGACAACAGGGGACACAGCAAAGGTAATTCATTTTTTGTAAACACTGCAGGGTATTCTGTAACACTTGAAGAGTGCTTATGAGAACTTTAAAAATGTACTTGGTACAGTTATCAAACAACGTGTTACACTGGCTGAAATAGAACCAGTTAATCTCCAGCTGTGCCCTCTGGTCCTGGTTTCTGTACTGCACTTAAAGTATTAGTTTAGGTTAATTATGTCAACTCCTTTTAAGGTTGTAAAGACCCTCTCAAGTCTTCTTTGTTTGAGGCGTGACAAAGCTTCTTTATACAGTAGAACTTTGAACACAATCCAGGGTTCCTAACACTGTCTTTGGTGGATAAAGCACTCTTAACAAACAATACAAAACTAAAATAAATCCTAGCTCCTGTTTTGGAGCACTAACTAAATTGAACAGGATCCCTAATTTACAGTCAGACCGCTAATCTGGTTTATTGACTTCAAATATATTATGCACAAATCAGAGATTTAATATACTTTGTTTTAACACACACCAAATTCAGGTCTATAGGTCCTTACATTCACAGAGACAGCTATTGTCTTTGAAACCTGCCCTTTTATACCTGCCTGGCTTGTAAAATTACAAACAGGTGAACGAGCTTAACTGACTGCCAGTCAATCAGAGTTCTTGGATAGCTGTGGCATTCTCGGAGATGTCAGTTTTCATTCTACATTTCTTTTTCCACCCACATTGGTTAATGCCTCCCTTACGTTCCAGGGTACAGACTGCGCACTATTCAGGCTCTGTGTATCTCCCTGCTACAATCTTACCCCATATTCTACCACACAGGATAAATAGATTTAGTTCTTTCAGCTCAATGTTTTGTACAGTATAATACTCTTAGTAGCTTATCATATATTTAATTGTGCTGCACTGGCAGCTGCTAGCCTTTCTCAAACAGTGTGTTGTGCGAGGCCTAATTAAACAGCAGTCTGGGCGGTTCTAGTCCCAGTTCTTATTAGTGTTACAGCCCCCTGATAATCCGCTCATGGAATTTTGTGCCAATGAGATCTGAAAGCACAGAATGAGGACAGCTGGAGGATTGGCAGAATTAGCTTCTCCTTGCAGAGGATGTTATAATAGAGCTGATGATTGTAAAACTAGTCAGAAATCTGGGTTTCAGTGAAAGGCAAGGTCTAGCCTGCTGCCTGCAATAGCTATAGCACTGGCCTCTGACCTCAGAAGCCCCGCCAAAGTTTTAAAATTTATTTTCTTCGCTCTTATTGCACAATTCTCACTGGACCTTGTTTTTTATATGTTACTCAAATAGATTTTGCAAGTACAGTGCAGTAGATCCTGAGGATACAGCAGGAGGGTTTATACTGTAGTTATTACACAAATATTTATTTAGAGTTAAATAGTCTAGTATAATGGACGTTATTACATGCTGTATTATATTATATTGATATTAACATATTTTCTTTACCTAACTACGTGTAAACAGTCTACAATCCCACATTTTGAATCACTAGGATCCCTTTAAGACTCAATTTGACAACGTTTTGAGTAGGGGTGTCATTTCAGAAAAAATCTGACGGAGGCAAAGTTGGGTCAACATTGAACATTCTCTGTCCCAAATAGTATCATGAATGAGAAACACAGGCAGTAACTGTGCCAGTTTACAATGAGGCAGCCTGCTGCGCTTTCAACATCGTTCTTATTCTTAAAATACATTATTTAAAAATGTGCAGTGCAAGTACTTTTAAAGCACGGCACTGCTTTATAACAATGTCCTTCCACTACAGTGATAAAGCGTGTAACGGTATGGTTTTCACTGAATGTGTTTTTATAGTGAGTAAGGCTTTAACGTTAACTAAAGTGCTCTGCTGCCAGCTTCCGATATCCCAGTTAAGTAAACATTTCACAGTAACATACTGTAACCGCTGCTACAATAAACAAATAGCGGTACAACATCATTGTTTTTATAATCGCTTTACAGAAGCAGCGAAGGGTGTTAGACTACTCTCAGATCACTGAAAAAGAGCTTGTCATGCATGGGCTTTACAAAAAGAGCTGGGGGTAAGAATGCAGTTTAACTCTTTATTTTGGAACGTCCATCCAAATACATCTCACCAGATTTGATACCTGCTTACAACCTTGAGTTAAATTTGATACATTTCACCTGCTTTCCACAAAGAATGACACTTTGTATGTGTTATGTATGGGTTATAGTTCATTACTGTTCCATTCTGGTTAAAACAAGGGAACTTGGGATAGGTACCGTATTGTGGGAAGGAACTGGACTTTACAGCAGAGAGGATTGCATGCAGGGATACGACAGGAGGCAGGAGTTTTTGCCTCCGTGTGTTGAGTGTTAATAAACAACACAACATTAAAACGCAGTATGTGAGTTGTTTGTCAAACACAACAGTATGGGTGTGACTGAAACCCGTCCGGTACTGTCCGATACACCTTTAGACCCGCCTGGTACCATCCGATACACATACAAATACATTTTAATAATAAATAGCTTCTTACAGATACAGATGTATAGTTAAAGATTATTTGATATATTTTACATAGCCCTGTTCTTGCAGTGGCAGAAGTCGAAGTAGGAACGTTGTGAACACGAGCTGTTCATGGTTCTGAATGACAGGTTAGATGAACCTACTTATCTGTTTACATAAAAATTAATTAATCTGGAAATACACTTCTCTGTTATTTATTATTCATATATATATATATATATATATATATATATATATATATATATATATATATATATATATATATATATTTTTTTTTTAAGGTTGCTCACGTCAGTTTAATTAGGCATGTTTCATTAACAATGGTTTGTATTTGATTTGTCACTTTTAATGACAAGGTTGGTTTCTTCCACCCAAACTATGCTGTATTAATAACAGTCAAAGTTGTTATAACAGTGGAAAACACTAGTGGAGGCTTTGAGGAAATTGCTGATGCTCCTAACATCCATATATTGTAACTCCTGGATGTGTCTAAGACTTTTGTACAGCAGTGTACATAAGAATGAATAACAAAAAATCTAAACTTTTGCACACCAATAAAAAAAAACACAAAGACGCAAAGGCATACCCGTCAGGACATTTTTAACAGGAAAGCCTTTCTCATGAAGGCAGCAACGGTGCCCCCGCTTGTGCTTGACGCTAGGTCACAAAGAGACACACACACACAAATGCATATATAATGACAGCAAAGACAGGAATAGAATAAACGGAAGACAGCTACAAATTGCCTACTAAATAGTGTGTTGTGTATTTATAGTGCGTTGTGTATTTATAGTGTATTTATAGTGTGTTGTGTATTTATAGTGCGTTGTGTATTTATAGTGTGTTGTGTACTTATTCTTCCTTCGTGTTTCTGTAAACCCTCCACATGAGACTCGCTGCTAACTGAGTGTTTACAGGGAATGGCAGTCGAGGACTGGACGGCTGCAGTTCCTTGACCTTGGCTGCAGTACCTTGAATGGGAGCCATTATGAAAGAAACCAAACCTCCGAATACTATGTAAGGATTAGTTTAGGGATTTTTAAATCACACACGTGTAAGGAGGTGTGCCAGTGGGACCTCCCTGTATACTGGGAGCAGTGCTCGCTGTGTTCACTGAAACTTCTGTTTTGTAGTTTCTCCTTTGTTATTGTAACTGAGTGCCTGTGGGGCATTACAACGGTGCTTACCCACAATCCCCCCACCACACCCTTAAATATTGCAATTGAAAAATGAAGCATAACCCAACCCAGCTAAACCATGAGATTATATCTGACAGCTGGGCCTGGCTGGGCAAACAAGATCTTTATTGAATTACACCAAATTCAATTCGATGAAGTTAAATTAACCATTCCTATTTTCTCTTGGCGTCCTTTTAATACATATTCCACATAAGAATGTGTTAATTGTTCTAGCTGTTTTAAAAATATTAGATTTTTTTTTTGTAATGTCGTTTCCTTATTGTTTTGTTTTCAGGATGTGACATCAGAAGTCCCTGCCCTTTTACTTGCACTTGTAATTGTTACCTTGGCAACTTGATATATGAGCGGTTCCAACTAGTACTGTTGTTGAAAACACAGGCATCAAATATTTATGAAATGTGCTAGCGTTAATATATACACATTATTTTAAGTAATATTCACAACAGCAGGGAGTTCCCACATTACACTGAAAGAATATTATATAATTACTTAACCTGCAGCAAATGGCCATTCAAGTGTGCTTGGCTGGATAACAACAGAAAACAGCATGGTCCTGACATTGTGTGTCTCGCTATCTAGAGTACCTATCTAAACAGAGAGGCCTATTCACAAGCTAGCTCTCCGGCAGTATCAATCAGTGTTAAGCCCTACAATAAGAGTGATGTATATTGAGATTGTTTATCACATCAGGAAAAGCAATAACCTACAAGACAGACAGGCCAGACCTCTCCAAACAGTGTTGGACTGACACTGGGGAGGGTTATAGGACAGCGATAGGGAGAGGATCACAGCTTAAACGTAGTGCTCCTCATCCATAGATTAATGGAGCTGTCAAAGAACGCCAGCCACAGTACTGTTTATAGGGTGTAGGGTGTGTATTTGAGTCAGCCAGATGTTACACGAGAACATTTAAAGTAATTGTAGCAAACAAAATAATTCCATAATTCATATTCATTGCACCGAGTGGCATGAAACCCTGATCCCAGTTCCACACGGTGGCTGGTTTGGTTTCTTCTGATCCCGGTTCCACACACTGTGGTTGGTTTGGTTTCTTCTGATCTCGGTTCCACACACTGTGGCTGGAGGTTTGGTTTCTTCTGATCCCGGTTCCACACACGGTGGCTGGAGGTTTGGTTTCTTCTGATCTTGGTTCCATATATGGTGACTGGTTTAGCTTCATCTGATCTTGGTTCCACACATGGTGGCTGGAGGTTTGGTTTCTTCTGATCCCGGTTCCACACACAGTGGTTGATTTGGTTTCTTCTGATCTCGGTTCCATACACAGTGGCTGGAGGTTTGGTTTCTTCTGATCTCGGTTCCACACACAGTGGTTGATTTGGTTTCTTCTGATCCTGGTTCCACACATGGTGGTTGGTTTGGTTTCTTCTGATCCCGGTTCCACACACGGTGACTGGTTTGGATTCTTCTGATCCCGGTTCCACACACTGTGGTTGGTTTGGTTTCTTCTGATCTCGGTTCCATACACAGTGGCTGGTGGTTTGGTTTCTTCTGATCTCGGTTCCACACACTGTGGCTGGAGGTTTGGTTTCTTCTGATCCCGGTTCCACACACGGTGGCTGGAGGTTTGGTTTCTTCTGATCTTGGTTCCACACACTGTGGCTAGAAGTTTGGTTTCTAATGATCCCGGTTCCACACACGGTAGTTGGTTTGGTTTCTTATGATCCCGGTTCCACACACTGTGGTTGGTTTGGTTTCTTCTGATCTTGGTTCCACACACAGTGGTTGGTTTGGTTTTTTCTCATGCTGTTCCACACACAGTGATTGGGGGTTTGGTTTCTTTCAGCATAGCAACATAGATCTCAAATGTGGAGTTTTTAAAGAAACACATGTTACAGTAAACCTGCATTCTCCATGAAACAGCATCATTGATCAACAGCATCAAAGTCTTTCAGATCTTACATTTGTTCCTGCATTAAGACTCATGTTTACCTCTCAACGAGGGCTAGACCAACTGCTATTGAGTCAAAGAGTCAAAATAGTCGACAAGTGGGTGCAGCCCTTACTGTAAACTAGATGCCACAGGCTACAGTCATTATTTGGAGTCACATTAGGATGTAGAAAAACAACAGTGTCTACGACTGATGTAGCCAGAACATCTTTGACATTGGGGCTAAAATAGAAATACCGATTTTCGAAAGGGGTTTCATTTTCTGTGGAAACGGCAAAATCCACTGAATTCTTCCACAGGTTAATCTGTTAAAAAATATCTGCCTGTTTGCTAACATGTTTTATCCGTCGGTGGATCACACGTCATGCATCATTTGCTGCGGTTCTAAATGAAGTAATGAGCATTTAAGCGGTTTTATCCACCAAAATAATACTTCCTGTTCAGTTGTGTTAGCAAATGCTATATAAACACAAATGAAAATAATACCAGCAGAAAAATCAGTCAAAATGCAAACACAAGGGTCCATTCTTATTCAGCCTTACCAATGGCTTGCTTAATCAGGACAACATAAAAGAAACTAACATGATCGGAACAAATTATGGGAGTTAAGTTTGAAAGGAGGTATAAAGGCAGTGTACAAAAATGAAAAGGAATACGCTTCATTTTTTCTCTCTACACAGATGAAGACGGGTTTTAGTCTAATATATCCTGAAATAATAAAAATAAAAAATAATCATGTAAACCTTTTGTGTACAAAAATAAAATAAAATAATGTTGTAATTTTTATGTTATCCCAAGTCATATGTCTGCAATGTATTTATAGCTTCTTACTCTCAGCCCAGCTTCTTATTCGCTAATATGCACAAATGTAACTAAAATTGAATAACTGGGCCCTGGGGTATTTCAATGGACAAACCGCTTGGGCTGCTCACTTCAAAGTTCATACAAACACAGGAGAAACCCTCTAGGTCACCCACAAGTATTTATCCGGGCCCAAAAAGTCTGTTTTAGTACCAAATTCTGTTTTGGGCCCAGATAAATACATATGGATGGCGTAGAGGGGTTCTCCTGTGTTTGTAGGCAATTTATCCCCTGAAATACCTGTTACATATTCAATTTACATTTGTGCATATTAGCAAATAAGAACATAAGAACATAAGAAAGTTTACAAACGAGAGGAGGCCATTCGGCCCATCTTGCTCGTTTGGTTGTTAGTAGCTTATTGATCCCAAAATCTCATCAAGCAGCTTCTTGAAGGATCCCAGGGTGTCAGCTTCAACAACATTACTGGGGAGTTGATTCCAGACCCTCACAATTCTCTGTGTAAAAAGGTGTCTCCTATTTTCTGTTCTGAATGCCCCTTTGTCTAATCTCCATTTGTGACCCCTGGTCCTTGTTTCTTTTTTCAGGCTGAAAAAGTCCCTTGGGTCGACACTGTCAATACCTTTTAGAATTTTGAATGCTTGAATTAGGTCGCCACGTAGTCTTCTTTGTTCAAGACTGAACAGATTCAATTCTTTTAGCCTGTCTGCATATGACATGCCTTTTAAGCCCAGAATAATTCTGGTCGCTCTTCTTTGCACTCTTTCTAGAGCAGCAATATCTTTTTTATGGCGAGGTGACCAGAACTGCACACAATATTCAAGATGAGGTCTTACTAGTGCATTGTACAGTTTTAACATTACTTCCCTTGATTTAAATTCAACACTTTTCACAATGTATCCGAGCATCTTGTTAGTCTTTTTTATAGCTTCCCCACATTGTCTAGATGAAAACATTTCTGAGTCAACAAAAACTCCTAGGTCTTTTTCATAGATTCCTTCTCCAATTTCAGTATCTCCCATATGATATTTATAATGTACATTTTTATTTCCTGCGTGCAGTACCTTACACTTTTCTCTATTAAATGTCATTTGCCATGTGTCTGCCCAGTTCTGAATCTTGTCTAGATCATTTTGAATGACCTTTGCTGCTGCAACATTGTTTGCCACTCCTCCTTATTTTATGTCGTCTCCAAATTTAACAAGTTTGCTTACTATACCAGAATCTAAATCATTAATGTAGATTAGGAATAGCAGAGGACCTAATACTGATCCCTGTGGTACATCGCTGGTTACCACACTCCATTCTGAGGTTTTTCCTCTAATCAGTACTTTCTGTTTTCTACATGTTAACCACTCCCTAATCCATGTACATGCGTTTCCTTGAATCCCAACTGCGTTCAGTTTGACAATTAATCTTTTTTGCGGGACTTTGTCAAAAGCTTTCTGGAAATCTAAATAAACCATGTCATATGCTTTGCAATTATCCATTATAGATGTTGCATCCTCAAAAAAATCAAGCAAGTTAGTTAGACACGATCTCCCTTTCCTAAAACCATGTTGACTGTCTCCCAGGACCCTGTTACCATATAGGTAATTTTCCATTTTGGATCTTATTATAGTTTCCATAAGTTTGCATATAATAGAAGTCAGGCTTACTGGTCTGTAGTTACCTGGTTCAGTTTTGTTTCCCTTTTTGTGGATCGGTATTACGTTTGCAATTTTCCAGTCTGTCGGTACCACCCCTGTGTCAAGAGACTGCTGCATGATCTTGGTTAGCGGTTTGTAAATTACTTCTTTCATTTCTTTGAGTACTACTGGGAGGATCTCATCCGGCCCAGGGGATTTGTTTATTTTAAGAGCTCCTAGTCCCTTTAACACTTCTGCCTCAGTTATGCTAAAGTTATTTAAAACTGGATAGGAACTGGATGACATGTGGGGCATGTTGTCAGTATCTTCCTTTGTAAAAACTTGTGAAAAGTAATCATTTAATATATTTGCTATTTTTTTTTCTTCATCTACAATTTTGCCATTTGTATCTCTTAAACATTTAATCTCCTCTTTGAATGTTCGCTTGCTGTTGTAATATTGGAAAAACATTTTGGAATTGGTTTTAGCTCCCTTAGCAATGTTCATTTCTATTTCTCTCTTGGCCTTTCTAACTTCCTTTTTGACTTGCGTTTGCAGTTCTGTGTACTCTTTCTGCGTACTTTCTTTTTGGTCCTTTTTTAATGCTCTGTAAAGTGCCTTTTTTCACTGAATATTTTTTTTAATTGATCTATTAAACCATTTTGGCAATTTAGTTTTACATTTAGATTTGTCTACTTTAGGGATATAATTGTTTTGCGCCTCTAGTACTACATTTCTGAAGAACAACCATCCTTCTTCTGTGGGTGTTTTCTCTATTTTACTCCAATCTACTTCTGTTAGTCTCTGTTTCATACCTTCATAGTTTGCTTTTCTAAAATTGTAAACCTTAGCTTTAGTCATTACTTTTGGGGTTTTAAAAAACACTTCAAATGAGACCATGTTGTGGTCTGAGTTTGCCAGTGGTTCTCTGCCCTCTGTTTTAGTTATTCTATCTTCGTTATTTGAAAAGACTAAATCAAGGCATGCCTCCCCTCTAGTCGGTGCCTTGATAAATTGTGTTAGGAAGCAGTCATTTGTCATTTCCACCATTTCTATTTCATCCTTCGCGCTACCCATCAGGTTTTCCCATTTTATTTGGGAGAAGTTGAAATCCCCCATTAGTATGGCTTCTCCTTTGCTACACGCATTTCTAATGTCATTGTATAACAGATTATTGTGCTCACCGTCTGAATCTGGCAAGAAGCTGGGGTGCGAATAAGGAGCTGGCCGAATAAAAAGCCAACTTCAGCATCGTCGCATTGACATTTTTTTTTTAGTTTGTTTTTTGAATTTTGTAATTTTTCAAAGTAACCTATAGTTTGACACATTTGGGGCTACCTTCAGGAACAATTCAAATTAGTTTCACTTTGACACGAAGGAATGGTTGGATCTCCTTCAGATCGCTTTGAGGTCAAGTGAATTGTGTGCATTGCAATGGGACTGTATTTCTGTATTTCAGCTTGACATCGTAATATACACACACACAAACAAACACTCCCCTAAAATCCCTTATTCACTCCTTAATTTAAATTAAATGTACCCCAGTTGTTTTACATTAATGTGCTGCAGAAGACCCTGCAGTGTTTACAAGAAACACATTATGTTACCTATGCTGTGCCCTGTGTTGTTCGTGTCAGTGTTACATTTTTAAACAGTTAACATATTTATTCACATCATGGACCATAAATCAACTGGGAATACATTTATCAACATTTAGTTGGGAGCGTTTGCCAGGAGGATGAGAATTTCTCTAATAAGGAGACATACACTGCGATGTTTAGAAGAAAGAATCTCTTTGTCCTGGCCAATGTTCCTGAGTATTGAACAAAAGTGATTCCCTAGTTGATTTACCAATCATTTGAACAATCATTACTATGAAGTCATGTAATTCTGTAAACGCTGCAGGGGTATAACACAAGGTGCTAATGAATGGGAAGTGGGGACGGAGAGCTGAGGAAGAAGAGACTGGGAGCTGTGAGAAGGGATAGTTCTCTTACAAGTAAAGGTAATGGATTGAAACCACTCAATAACTCCTGTAAAAAAAAACAACTGAACCCACAGCTCGGCGGTGAAATTAAAGGGTAAAACATGCTAAACAAACAGGGAGGTTAAGGGAAAAATCCCTTAAAATCTCGTAAAATTAGTATTAGGGTCAATCAAGAAATTGATAATACAATGTGGTACGTAGAATGTGTAGACAATTGTTCATCATTTTACCCTAAATATGTTTTTGCAATGGTGACGGCCAAAAATGATACCACAATGAATTTAGCTTTGAACAATTGTCTTAATATATTTTTGTCTGCATATATTTAAAGGTTTAGCTATTCATGGATACCACACTATTTATAAAGTAAGGGATCTGAGTGGGATAAAAGAGGAAGTACATGTCCCAACCCAATTTTGACCAGATCATGAATCCCTATATTGTAGAAAGCCATAGCACCATCTGTACAAAACTGTAGAACACTATAATGTACAGTAGCAGACTATAGTGTTGAGTCCAGTATGGAGCATGCGTTGAGGACTCGGCTCCAGAGCTGCCCTCAGCCCAAGGGCCTCAGCACTGGCACAGGTTGTTAAGGAGAGGAGTCACGTAATTGTGGCCTGCACTGATGGACTGCTGTAAACAGCCTTTTAATTGTGTTTCTGTATTGACTTACAAATTGCTCAGTGTGCTTTAACATCCTGAAATACACTCTCTGACTCACTCTCTGAAAATCACTTTCTGAATAAAACAAGTGTGACAGTAGCATCCATCCCCACCACACCTATACATTCAATCAGTAACATCTATCCCCACCTGTGAACGAGTGGTTTGCAGTGCGCAGGTGTAGTGGTGATGCAACTGCTCCAAACAACGACAGGCACAAAGTTCACGGTTCAAACAGTCTTTTATTTCTCTTTGTCTGCTTCAGACCGTTAAATAATAATGCTGGCTCTACACAACGATGTGTATTACCAGCATATAAACCACTGGGTTCAGTCCTGAAATAACAGTAACACACAGACACACAACACAGCTACAGACACTTCTCCTGATAGTGAGTGCTCTTGGTGCAGGTGTGGTGAAAGACAACAAGTATTTACAAGTGCAGTGTAGTCCAGGTTTGGTGCTGGCTCCTAGCGACAGCTCCTGGTTCGTGTTAGCCATCTAACAATGACAAATGCAGACAGGCAGCAACAAAGAAACAAAATACTTAACACTCACAATACATATATTAATGGTCCATTTCCTATCTCGGTCCTTGAAATAACCATAACGTAACTCTGCCCCCTTCCTGGATGGCTGGCTTCTGACTGACCCTGGAATGAACTGCTAGACCATCCAGTATGAGGTACTCTGTTCCTGTTATACAGTGCCCTCACAGGATGGGAGGGAGATTGTTGACTAGGAGTCATTCATTCACTCTCTGTCACACCACCACACCTGTACATTCAAAATTAGACCTAGCAGTCATATGAACAAATTTATGACAACGATAGATATCAACAGTATGTACAGAAGAGTATTGAATATTAATCCCAATTTGATAAGCAGTTTTCCAGACGCGGCGGAGCGCCACAGCAGTTAAATGATTAATTAAATCAATTTACAACAATTAACCCAAAAATATAAATTAAACTACACCTATGTGCAGGGACTTGTGGGAATGCCTGGGTGCGGGAGGGGGGAGGCGAAGCACACAATGGGAAGGTTAATTCCATCCCGTCAAAATCCACGTATGCAATGTGGCTGGGACTTGATTGACTAATTCATAGTCAGTCAAGCACCAGCCACATGGTATATAAAGGGAGCAAAACGTAAGGTTATTATCATAACCCTGGTTCCCTGAAATAGAAACGTAACCATTACCGTATGGGTATTTACCTCCTAAAGACTCGAAACCTGAATATTACATATGAAAACTGAAAAACCACCCTTAACACTAGTTCTAAAGCCAGGGTTTTTTGATAATCCGCGACATTCAGTCTGTAGACCCTACTGAAGGTATGGGGAGTAGCCCACACCACTGCATTGCATATGTCCTTGACAGATGATCCCTGGAATAAAGTCCACGAAGTTGCCATGCCCCTGGTGGAATGGGCAGTGAGTTTTTCTGAAGGGGGCAAGTTGGCCAGCTCATGGCCGCTGTTCAGACAGGGCTTGACCACGGGTCTTCGCCCCATAGCAGACAAAAAATTGCTCAGACTGCCTCCAACATTTCGCCTTGTCAACATAGTACGCCAAAAAGGCAAGATTGGTACGGAGCCTTACCTTTGTCCTGGCCTCTGTAAAAATTAAGCAGGCTTTCGCTATAGAAAATGCCTGCATCTCACTCACCCGCTTTGCAGAGGTGAAAGCAAGCAAGAAAGTCAATTTGAGTGATAAAAAGTTTAGCTCAGCTTAATGCATGGGCTCAAATGGAAACTACATGACTGCATTAAGCACCAAGTTTAGCCTCCAGCAAGGAAAAATGTCCTTTATAGGCGTCCGAAGCCCCTTTCAAAAATTGTCCTGCCAGGAAGTGAGCTGGGGAGATTTCCCTTTGTAAAAAAGGTCCTGCAGTATAACTGTCATGGAACAGGTCGTGGGGTCATACTGGGCCAATAAGGGGCTTGCCTGGTTTCCTCCAGACACACCAGGTGCAGGATGAGCATTAAACAGTTGCCTTGGCAACAGATGTATCAAGGCATCTATCACTAGTGGGTTCCCGCCTCCTATTATGGAGAACCAGACGGGACAGTAAGTTCATTCCTGGGAGGCAAAGAGATCTATCTCTGGTCTATCGAAACTCCCAAATGAGGCGTACCACCTCGGAGTTAAGCCTCCACTTTGAGCTGATGAGGACTCTCCTTGAGAGGAGGTTCACCACCCAGTTTGCTACCTTGGGCAGATGTACTGCCCGCAGTGATAGGAGGTTCTTGTTTACCCAGAGCAAAAGCTTGTGGGCCACATGATTGGGGTGGGTGACCTGAGGCTGCCCTGGTGGTTGATGTAAGCCCCCACTGTTGTGTTTTCTGTACGGACTAGGGCTGTCAGTTAAGCCTTCAAATAGCAATAGATTAATTGGGCACACAAAATATAAGTGTTAGAAAAATATTAATGATTGTACTGCCTACAGAAATATTGATGATTGTACTGCCCACAGAAATATTGATGACTGTGCTGCCCACAGAAATATTGATGATTGTACTGCCCACAGAAATACTGATGATTGTACTGCCCACAGAAATATTGATGACTGTACTGCTCACAGAAATATTGATGATTGTACTGCCCACAGAAATATTGATGACTGTGCTGCCCACAGAAATAATGATGATTGTACTGCCCACAGAAATATTGATGACTGTGCTGCCCACAGAAATATTGATGACTGTACTGCTCACAGAAATATTGATGATTGTACTGCCCACAGAAATATTGATGATTGTACTGCCCACAGAAATATTCCCCCCCCCCCCCCCCCCCCGCACCGGTGTGATTATTTTAATATCATTGCTGTTCAATAAAAACTTGTGCACAGCAATGCAAGGGGTAATTAACTGTAATACAGCTCTGCGCATGGTACTGTAGGAGCACCGGCATGGTACTGTAGGAGCACCGGCATGGTACTGTAGGAGTACCGGCATGGTACTGTAGGAGCACCGGCATGGTACTGTAGGAGCACCGGCATGGTACTGTAGGAGCACCGGCATGGTACTGTAGGAGCACCGGCATGGTACTGTAGGAGCACCGGCATGGTACTGTAGGAGCACCGGCATGGTACTGTAGGAGTACCGGCATGGTACTGTAGGAGCACCGGCATGGTACTGTAGGAGTACCGGCATGGTACTGTAGGAGCACCGGCATGGTACTGTAGGAGCACCGACATGGTACTGTAGGAGTACCACGCATGGTACTGTAGGAGTATTGGCATGGTACTGTAGGAGCACCGGCATGGTACTGTAGGAGTATCAGCTGTGGGCGGCACTGACTGTACTTACAATGACTAGATGTGGTCATCAATCAGGAAACGAAGACGAAGCACATAGCCCGGTTTGAAAAATACATTGTAAAAAAAAAAACATTAAAAAAAGTATTATTCCCAAGTTTAACGCCAAAGAAGCGCAAACTATATCCAGTCATTTTTCTTCAGTGTGCACAATTTATTTACATGTTGTTTGTCAAGAATACAAGCTTGTCGACCTGCTCTGGATCCAAAGTGGCACACTTTTTGTTTAAGATATTAGTTAACACTTAAGCAGGAAAAGAAAAACATGGCCTTGCTTGTCTTTGGCAGAAATATTATAAATTTCAAGGCAAGGAGTGCAGTGCAGTATCGCTGATAAACTAATATTATTACGTGCAGCTACCAGTGCAGCCAGGGTCCTACCCACAGCCATTGCAATTGGACACATGGAGAAGGTTCTTGTTACACTTTTGCTACACGTGTGCTGTAGCACCACATTGCAGGCAGGCCTGCGTATAGTCTCTGTAAAAACACACAAGGAAAAATCTTTCTTAACAAACACAGTAATATGACCAGGGTATGATTTGATTGGGGGGGGGGTTATTCTCCACTGTGAACACACCAACCCCGAGTGTGAGAACTCACATGCCCTTTTAAGCAGCTGTGCCAGGACTCGATTGCGTGTTAATTATTCAATCGAGTCTGGGCACAGTCTGCACGTGAACTACTTTACACACTGTGCCCAAACACATACATTTTAAATACTAACAATCCCACACCTCGTGCACCAATACATACACACATATACACAATAACACACCACATAAAACATGAAATATACACAGGGCGGGGCACCCCGCCACAGCTTGCCAAGATGTTTTGTTGTTTGTCTATTTTATCCCCCCACTGGAAATTTGACAAATCGCACACCCTGAATATGACAATTACATAAATAATATAAAACGTCTCATATTTTAGCTAAAAGCTAAAACGAGAAATAAAATAACTCCAGCCGGATATATGCAGCCTGGGGGGAGAGCACAAAGTCAGCCAACTTATGTTGCTGGATCCCTGGGAAGGAGCGACTGAAGCTGCAGGGTTCATGCGGGGCACAAGGCCGCAGCAGGCACTGTAGTGCACACAGTATGCGTAATTAGTAAAAACTATTACAGTGATTAGTTAAATATCACATATATTTTGTGTAAAAACACAAAAAATGTCCCACTGTGCACACAGTGAGTGAACACAATGAGTAAACACAACGTGACAGCTGAAGCAGGGCCCTGTCTGAACACAGCGAGTAAACACAGTGTGACCGCTGAAGCAGGGCCCAGTCTGAACATAGCGAGCAAATACAGTGTGACAGCTGAAGCAGGGCCCAGTCTGAACACAGCAAGCACAGTGTGACAGCTGAAGCAGGGCCCAGTCTGAACATAGCGAGTAAGCACAGTGTGACAGCTGAAGCAGGGCCCAGTCTGAACACAGCGAGTAAACACAGCGTGACAGCCAAAGCAGGGCCCAGTTGTGACAGCTGAAGCAGGGCCTAGTCTAAACACAGCGAGTAAACACATCGTGACAGACGAAGCAGGGCCCAGTCTGAACACAGCGAGTAAACACAGTGTGACAGCTGAAGCAGGGCCCAGTCTGAAGTGAGTAAACACAGTGAGTAAACACAGCTGAAGCAGCTAAGCACAGGGACCAGTCTGGACACAGTGAGTGAACACAGTGAGTAAACACAGCGTGACAGCCGAAGCAGGGCCCAGTCTGAACACAGCGAGTGAACACAGCGAGTAAACACAGCGTGACAGCTGAAGCAGGGCCCAGTCTGAGTGAACACAGCGTGACAGCTGAAGCAGGGCCCAGTCTGAACACAGTGAGTAAACACAGTGTGACAGCTGAAGCAGGGCCCAGTCTGAACACAGTGAGTGAACACAATGAGTAAACACAGCGTGACAGCTGAAGCAGGGCTCAGTCTGAAAACAGTGAGTAAACACAGTGTGACAGCCAAAGTAGGGCCCAGTCTGAACACAGCGAGCAAATACAGAGTGACAGCTGAAGCAGGGCCCAGTCTGAACACAGCGAGTAAACACAGTGTGACAGCTGAAGCAGGGCCCAGTCTGAACATAGCGAGTAAGCACAGTGTGACAGCTGAAGCAGGGCCCAGTCTGAACACAATGAGTAAACACAGCGTGACAGCCAAAGCAGGGCCCAGTCGTGACAGCCGAAGCAGGGCCTAGTCTAAACACAGCGAGTAAACACATCGTGACAGACGGAGCAGGGCCCAGTCTGAACACAGAGAGTGAACACAGTGAGTAAACACAGTGTGACAGCTAAAGCAGGGACCAGTCTGGACACAGTGAGTAAACACAGTGAGTAAACACAGCGTGACAGCCGAAGCAGGGCCCAGTCTGAACACAGCCAGTGAACACAGCGAGTAAACACAGTGTGACAGCTGAAGCAGGGCCCAGTCTGAACACAATGAGTGAACACAGCGTGACAGCTGAAGCAGGGCCCAGTCTGCACACAGTGAGTGAACACAGTGAGTAAACACAGCGTGACAGCTGAAGCAGGGCCCAGTCTGCACACAGTGAGTGAACACAATGAGTAAACACAGCGTGACAGCTGAAGCAGGGCTCAGTCTGAAAACAGTGAGTAAACACAGTGTGACAGCCAAAGTCTGAACACAGCGAGCAAATACAGAGTGACAGCTGAAGCAGGGCCCAGTCTGAACACAGCGAGTAAGCACAGTGTGACCGCTGAAGCAGGGCCCAGTCTGAACATAGCGAGTAAGCACAGTGTGACAGCTGAAGCAGGGCCCAGTCTGAACACAATGAGTAAACACAGCGTGACAGCCAAAGCAGGGCCCAGTCGTGACAGCCGAAGCAGGGCCTAGTCTAAACACAGCGAGTAAACACATCGTGACAGACGGAGCAGGGCCCAGTCTGAACACAGAGAGTGAACACAGTGAGTAAACACAGTGTGACAGCTAAAGCAGGGACCAGTCTGGACACAGTGAGTAAACACAGTGAGTAAACACAGCGTGACAGCCGAAGCAGGGCCCAGTCTGAACACAGCGAGTAAACACAGTGTGACAGCCAAAGTCTGAACACAGCGAGTAAACACAGTGTGACAGCTGAAGCAGGGCCCAGTCTGAACACAATGAGTAAACACAGCGTGACAGCTGAAGCACAGTCGTGACAGTGAAGCACAGTCTAAACACAGTGAGTAAACACAGCGTGACAGCCGAAGCAGGGCCCAGTCTGAACACAGCGAGTGAACACAGCGAGTAAACACAGTGTGACAGCTGAAGCAGGGCCCAGTCTGAACACAGTGAGTGAACACAGTGAGTAAACACAGCGTGACAGCTGAAGCAGGGCCCAGTCTGAACACAGTGAGTAAACACAGTGTGACAGCTGAAGCAGGGCCCAGTCTGAACACAGTGAGTAAACACATTGTGACAGCTGAAGCAGGGCCCAGTCTGAACACAGTGAGTGAACACAGTGAGTAAACACAGCGTGACAGCTGAAGCAGGGCCCAGTCTGAACAAAGTGAGTAAACACAGCATGACAGTCGAAGCAGGGTGTTTGGATTTTTTTGTATTGTTTTGTTTAAACCTTTATTTTGTTCATGTGTTTTTGTTCCTGTTTTGTTTGTATTTGTAAATAAAAGTGCACATCCACTCTTTAAACTGCAGCTTCCTGCCTCTGACTCTCCTTCCTGGAGGGAACAAACCTTGTCCACGGTGCTAGCCTTACAGATGCAGAGACACATTCTGGCTCTTTGTTGAACTCTCTCCAGGGACATAATGTCCCCTTGGTGCTGTGGTGACATGGACACAGTATTCTAAGTGCGGTCTAATCAGTGCATTATACAAACATTATAATAACTATACATATTTATCACTTTCCTCAAGACCTGGAGAATAGGGTAGTGATTGTGACTGAGGATTGAACTTGGGTCGCTCATTCGGACACAAGCTGCATGTCTATTCAATTACTATTCAATGCTGTTAGCTTCCGAGACAGCTGCTTGATCACTTTTTTTACATTTTTTGTGTGATGGGTTACCTGCCTGCAATGCTTCACATTCAATGACAGGAATGTTAACAGCCAGAACTGCTGCTGTACTGTACAGCCTCTTTAAAAAAAGAGTGACTGCCTGCAAAAAGCACAGCCATGGAAGCAAAAAACCTAATTTCATAAGCTAACAAAGATTACCTCGGCTTTACATTTGAATTTATCAGGCAGCCCTGCAGTGTTCCAAAAGATAGCACAGAATATGGGAGAATAAGTTATTGCAGCAGCTCTAATTCATGCTAATAAGACTTCCTCTTTTACCTGCTAGCACCAACTAGGAATGAGTTAACTCTCTCCCACAGAACTTACTGATGAGAGGAGGCCATTTGGCCCATCACTGCTTATTCCGTTTCAATAGCTGATTCATCCATGAACTTTGTCAAGGATCCCAGTGATTCAGTATCAAAAACATGGCTAGCTAACTCATCCCATATCCTCATCACTCTCTGTGTATAAAAGTGGCTCCTACCCTGTCTTAAATCGAAACTGAATTTGCAACTGTGTCCTCAAGTCCTGGTTTCTGTGCTGTGCTTGTGACAGGGTTCATTTTGTCAACTCCTTTAAAAACTTTGATCAAGTTCCCCCCTCTCTGTTCTAAATAGATTCAAGTCTCGGTCCTGTAGACTCTGGGGTTAGACTGCTTGCTTTTCACTGGGCGCAAAGATGCTCATTGATAGAACCTGACAGAGCTCTCCTATCTAAATACTGACCAGGCTCAACCCTGCTTGCTTTTCACTGGGTGCAAAGATGCTCATTGATAGAACCTGACAGAGCTCTCCTATCTAAATACTGACCAGGCTCAACCCTGCTTGCTTCTCAGACCTGATGAGATCAGTCTCTGAGGTGCTATTAATACAATGTTAGCATGTAAACCTTGCAGTTCTCTAAAGAGGCATTGCATAACATAGCCTCATATCATGTATTCACCAGCATACATTGCTACTGTAGGACCAAATCTAATCAATCAATCAATCAATCAATCAATCAATACTTTATTTATAGAGTGCCTTTCATACAAAAGTATATCAAAGCTCTGTACAGGACAAAACACAAGAAAATCAAAGTTCATGTGTATAGAAACGAAAGAAAAACAGGGTTTAGAATTAAGTTTAATAAAACGGATCTAAAAAACAGAAAAATAAAAATATAATACGTTTGTATAGAGATTAAAGAGAAAGACAGTTTAAAAAAGCTAATCTTTTAAGTTTTTGGTCATCAACTGATGTAGCACTTCTGAAGGTGAGGGCTGTAAATTGATAAGTAGAGATGGAAGGAAGGCACAGAACCTTCCATAAACAGTGGCTTTCAAAAGTATTCACCCCCCTTGGACTTTTCCACATTTTATTGTGTACAACATGGAATCAAAATGGATTTAATTTGGAGTTTTTGCCACTGATCAACACAAAAAAGTCCATAATGTCAAAGTGAAAAATAAAATCTACAAACTGTCCTAAATGAAATACAAATACAAAACAGAAAATAACTGATTGCATAAGTATTCACCCCCTTCAGTGAATTTTGGTAGAGGCACCTTTGGCAGCAATTACAGCCATGAGTCTATTCGGATAAGTCTCTACCAGCTTTGCACATCTGGACACTACAATTTTTGCCCATTCTTCTTTGCAAAATTGCTAAAGCTCCGTCAAGTTGGATGGGGACCTTTGGTGAACAGCAATTTTCAACTCTTTCCACATATTCTTAATTGGATTGAGGTCTGGGCTTTGACTGGGCCACTCCAGGACATTGACCTTTTTGTTTTTAAGCCACTCCAGTGTGGCTTTGGCTATATGTTTGGCGGTCATTGTCCTCCTGGAAGATGAATCTTCTCCCAAGTCCCAGGTCTCTTGCAGACTTCAGCAGATTTTCCTCCAGGATTTCATTGTACTTTGCTGCATCCATTTTGCCCTCTATCTTCATGAGCTTTCCAGGCCCTGATGCAGAGAAGCATCCCATAGCATGATGCTGCCACCACCATGCTTCACGGTAGGGATGGTGTTCTCAGGATGATGTGCGGTGTTAGGCTTGTGCCAAACATAGTGCTTAACATTGAGGCCAAAAAGTTCTATTTTGGTCTCATCAGACCATAGAATCTTCTTCCACTTGGTCTCAGAGTCTCCCACATGCCTTCTGGCAAACTCTAGCCGAGATTTGATGTGAGTATTTTTCAATAATGGCTTTCTTTTTGCCACTCTCCCATAAAGGCCAGTTTTGTGAAGCACCCGGACTATTGTTGCCGTATGCACAGTGTCTCAGAGGATATTCAATGCCTTAGAAATGTTTTTATATCCTACCCCTGATTGGTGCTTTTGAGGAACCTTATTCCGCATTTGCTTTGAATATTCCTTCGTCTTCATGATGTAGTTTTTGTTAGGAAATGTACTAACCAACTGTGGGACCTCCCAGAGACAGGTGTATTTAACCTGAAATCATGTGAAACACCTTACTTGCACACAGGTGTACTCCATTCAACTAATTATTGACTTCTAAAGACAACTGGTTGCACCAGAGCTTATTTAGGTGTGTCATAGCAAAGGGGGTGAATACTTATGCAATCAATTATGTTCTGTTTTATATTTGTAATTAATTTAGAACAATTTGTAGATTTTATTTTTCAGCCCATCTAAGCTTGTCCAATTCCTAGCAGCTGATTGATCTAAAAACTTTGTCAAGTTGGGTCTGAAAGGATCCAAGTGATTCTGCCTCAACAACATGACTAGGTAGCCAATTCCAAACCCTCACTCTGTAAAAATGTGTCTCCTCTGTCCTAAGTCTGCCTCCACTTCTTTTCAAACTGTGTAGTAGACTGCCTCTATCCCAACTACATGCAGATTAAGCTGGGAAAAAAAAAATGTGTTGCGATGATTTCCATATGGTTGGATCACCCAACTTTGGGTCCAACTTAGTGCTGGTATGAAGATGGGCTTTTCATGTAGAATATTCTTTCAAAATATAAACAAATATTCATATATTCCTAAATATTAAAATAGCTAGAAACACATTTCTGTACAGTAGAGTGGCTGTGAGGAAACACTCTCTCTACAGTAGAGTGGGTGTGATAGAAATACTCTCTCTAGTAGAATGGGTGTGACAGAAAGACTCTGTCTACAGTAGAGTGGGTGTGAGAGAAACACTCTGTACAGTAGACTTAGTATGATAGAAACGCTTTGTACAGTAGAGTGGGTGTGATAGAAACGCTCTGTACAGTAGAATGGGTGTGAGAGAAACACTTTCTCTACAGTAGAATGGGTGTGATAGAAACACTCTCTCTACAGTAGAATGGGTGTGATAGAAACGCTCTGTACAGTAGAATGGGTGTGAGAGAAACACTTTCTCTACAGTAGAATGGGTGTGATAGAAACACTCTCTATAGTAGAGTGGGTGTGATAGAAACACTCTGTCTACAGTAGAATGGGTGTGATAGAAACACTCTCTATAGTAGAGTGGGTGTGATAGAAACACTCTGTCTACAGTAGAATGGGAGTGATAGAAACACTCTCTCTACAGTAGAATGGGTGTGATAGAAACACTCTCTATAGTAGAGTGGGTGTGATAGAAACACTCTGTCTACAGTAGAATGGGTGAAACCCACATAACAATGACTTAGGGGCTGTCACTCTTCTAGAATAATTCCCTATTAATGAATTGCTACCGATAACGGATGAAATAGGAAAATGTGTCATGAACGCATCATGTACATCAGTTCAATAGGAATGGTAACTTCATCACTCCTGACATAACTTCATACAGCATAAAAGTATCCCAGCTTTGAGAAAGAGAGAGAGCACCTCAATCTAGACCCAAACACCCTGCATTCAGTTCAGGGGTGAGAGAGAGCACCTCAATCTAGACCCAAACACCCTGCATTCAGTTCAGGGGTGAGAGAGAGCACCTCAGTCTGGTCCTGAACACACTCATTCAGTTCAGGGGTGAGAGAGAGCACCTCAGTCTGGTCCTGAACACACTCATTCAGTTCAGGGGTGAGAGAGAGCACCTCAGTCCGGTCCTGAACACACTCATTCAGTTCAGGGGTGAGAGAGAGCACCTCAGTCTGGTCCTGAACACACTCATTCAGTTCAGGGGTGAGAGAGAGCACCTCAATCCGGTCCTGAACACACTCATTCAGTTCAGGGGTGAGAGAGAGCACCTCAGTCTGGTCCTGAACACACTCATTCAGTTCAGGGGTGAGAGAGAGCACCTCAGTCTGGTCCTGAACACACTCATTCAGTTCAGGGGTGAGAAAGAGCACCTCAATCCGGTCCTGAACACCCTGCATTCAGTTCAGGGAAAGAGAGCACCTCAATCCGATCCTGAACACACTGCATTCAGTTCAGGGGTGAGAAAGAGCACCTCAATCCGATCCTGAACACCCTGCATTCAGTTCAGGGGTGAGAGAGAGCACCTCAATCCTGACCTGAACACACTCATTCAGTTCAGGGGTGAGAGAGCACCTCAATCCGGTCCTGAACACTCTCACTGAGTTCAGGGCGAGAGAGCACCTCAATCCGGTCCTGAACACTCTCATTGAGTTCAGGGTGAGAGAGAGAACCTCAATCCGGTCCTGAACACTCTCATTGAGTTCAGGGCGAGAGAGAGCACCTCAATCTGGTCCTGAACACTCTTATTCAGTTCAGGGTGAGAGAGAGTGCACCTCATTCCAGTCCTGAACACTCTCACTGAGTTCAGGGTGAGAGAGAGCACCTCAATCCGGTCCTGAACACACTCATTCAGTTCAGGAAGAGAGAGAGCACCTCAATCCGGTCCTGAACACACTCATTCAGTTCAGGGAGAGAGAGCACCTCAATCCGGTCCTGAACACTCTCATTCAGTTCAGGGTGAGAGAGAGCACCTCAATCCGGTCCTGAACACTCTCATTCAGTTCAGGGTGAGAGAGAGCACCTCAATCCGGTCCTGAGCACACTCATTCAGTTCAGGGTGAGAGAGAGTGCACCTCATTCCAGTCCTTAACACTCATTGAGTTAAGGGTGAGAGAGAGCACCTCAATCCGGTCCTGAACACTCTCATTCAATTATGCCAAATTGGGGCAAATGTCATGGTGGTTTTGTGATGTGGATTAAGACAGATTTGAACCTAGCTAGATTTATAACCTATATGTAAACACCAATCTCTCTTTCCTACTTTTACCTGAAGAAGAGACCTTTAAGGTATTGAAAGCCTATGTTACATTTAGTTAGTCCAATAAAAGGTATCACATCTCCTTCTCTTTGTCTATAACATACATGTAGATAGTGAAACTTCCAGCTGCACCTTCTAGCCTTCAATTCTGATATGTGAGTAAATCCCTTGTGGTGCTGGGAAAATGACCCAAATTAGATTACTGCATCTATTTCTATACACTGAACTGGCAATCTCTTATGCTACATGTAACACAATTACTCCTCAGACAAGCTTTGTACCTTCTAATAACATCCTCCTGGCTATATATATATATATATATATATATATATATATATATATATATATATATATATATATATACAGCTCTGGAAAAAATTAAGAGACCACTGCAAAATTATCAGTTTCTCTGGTTTTACTATTTATAGGTATGTGTTTGGGTAAAATGAACATTTTTGTTTTATTCTATAAACTACTGACAACATTTCTCCCAAATTCCAAATAAAAATATTGTCATTTAGAGCATTTATTTGCAGAAAATGACAACTGGTCAAAATAACAAAAAAGATGCAGTGTTGTCAGACCTTGAATAATGCAAAGAAAATAAGTTCATATTCATTTCTAAACAAAACAATACTCATGTTTTAACTTAGGAAGTGTTCAGAAATCAGTATTTGGTGGAATAACCCTGATTTTCAAGCACAGCTTTCATGCGTCTTGGCATGCTCTCCACCAGTCTTTCACATTGATGTTGGGTGACTTTATGCCACTCCTGGCACAAAAATTCAAGCAGCTCGGCTTTGTTTGATGGCTTGTGACCATCCATCTTCCTCTCGATCACATTCCAGAGGTTTTCAATGGGGTTCAGGTCTGGAGATTGGGCTGGCCATGACAGGGTCTTGATCTGGTGGTCCTCCATCCACACCTTGATTGACCTGGCTGTGTGGCATGGAGCATTGTCCTGCTGGAAAAACCAATCCTCAGAGTAGGGGAACATTGTCAGAGCAGAAGGAAGCAAGTTTTCTTCCAGGACAAACTTGTACTTGGCTTGATTCATGCCAAAGCTGCCCGATTCCAGCCTTGCTGAAGCACCCCCAGATCATCACCGATCTTCCACCACATTTCACAGTGGGTGCGAGACACTGTGGCTTGTAGGCCTCTCCAGGTCTCCGTTTAACCATTAGATGACCAGGTGTTGGGCAAAGCTGAAAATTGGACTCATCAGAGAAGATGACCTTACTCCAGTCCTCTACAGTCCAATCCTTATGGTCTTTTGCAAACCTCAGCCTTGCTCTTCTTTGCTTCTCATTGATGAAGGGCTTTTTTCTAGCTTTGCACGACTTCAGCCCTGCCCCTAGGAGCCTGTTTCGAACTGTCCTCGCCGTGCACTTCACCCCAGCTGCCGTTTGCCATTCTTTTTGTAGGTCACTTGATGTCATCCTACGGTTGCTGAGTGACATTCGAATGAGTTGGCGGTCATCCCGGTCAGTGGAGAGTCGTTTTTCGCCCTCTGCCGGTCTGTAGCTTTGTTGTCCCCAATGTGTGCTGCTTGACCTTGTTCTTATGAACCGCCGTCTTTGAAATTTTAAGGATGGAAGCAACCCGACGCTCGCTGTATCCCTCTGCCAATAAAGCCAGAATTGAACCCTTCTTTTCTTCACTCAAAACTTTCCTTTTCAACACTTTGGGCATGGTCAATAGTTATTTTTTGATTCCAATTACTTTTGAGGTACTACTAGCACTGTTTTGCCATCCAGCTGGTCCTATTGCAAGAGGATAGTGATGACCACAGGAGTGGTTTTTTATACTTTTCCTTGTTAAATAAGATTTGGTTCAGGTGATCCCCTAATCAGTACCTCATTCAGTAGAATGAGGTGTGCCTGTGTTGGAATTCAACAGACACTGGAATGGAATGGCTGCCATACATGTAGAGATGCTGATTTAAGAAAAATTTGCAGTGGTCTCTTAATTTTTTCCAGAGCTATGTGTATATATATATATATATATATATATATATATATATATATATATATATATATATATATATATATATATATACAGTGCCTATAGAAAGTCTACAGCCCCTTTCAAAATTTTCACCTTTTGTTGCCTTATAGCCTGGAATAAAAATGCATTAAAATAGTTTTTTTTTCATTTATCTACACATCCTACCCCACAACTTCCAAGTGACAAAAATATTCTAGAAATTTGTAGAAAATTAATTAAAAATAAAAACTGAAATAGCTTGGTTGGATAAGTGTCCTTCCCCTTTGTAATAGCATTATTAAATTAGTGCAGGTGTAACCAATTGCCTTCAAAATCACACACCAAGTTAAGTGGCCTCCACCTGTGTTAAACTGTAGTGATTCACATGATTGCAGGATAGATTCAGCAGTTCCTGTAGGTTCCCTCTGCTGGGTAGTGTATTTCAAAGCAAAGACTCAACCATGAGCCAACAAAACGCATCACCCAAAGAACACCATCCCCACTGTGAAGCATGGTGGTGGCAGCATCATGTTATGGGGATGTTTATCATCGGCAGGGACTGGGGCACTTGTCAGGATAGAAGGGAAAATGAATGGCTCAAAGTACAAAGAAGTCCTTGAGGAAAACCCGCTGCCCTCTGCAAGAAAGCTGAAACTGGGATGGAAGTTCATCTTTCAGCATGACAACGATGTCCTTGACTGGCCTAGTCAGAGCCCAGACCTAAATCCAACTGAAAATTTGTGGCATGACTTGAAGATTGCTGTCCATCAACGCTCCCCAAGAAACTTGACAGAGCTTGAACACTTTTGTAAAGAAGAATGGTCAAATATTGCCAAATCTAGGTGTGCAAAGTTGGTAGAGACCTATCCCAACAGACTCACAGCTGTAATTGCTGCCAAAGGTGCTTCCACCAAGTATTAACTCAGGGGGGTGGAGACTTATCCAATTATGATCTTTCAGGCTTGTATTTTTAATATATAATATTTTTCTCAATAAAAACTTTTTTTCCCTTAACAGTGTGGAGTATGGTATGTAGATAAGTGGAAAAAAAATCGTCACTTAAATGTATGAAACTCTGAGGTACTGACACAACAAAATGTGAAAAAAGTTCAAGGGGTGTAGACTTTCTATTGGCACTGTATACAGTAGATGCCTGTTTTTCGCAACCCTGATAGACAACTTTCGGTTATTAACAACATTTTCAGAGGAACCAATCCCGTCCCACAGACTTTAATGTTAATGGAACTCTGATATTAGCAATTGCACGCTGCTTATTGTCAGTTTTATTACTAGTTGCCAGTGCTACAGAGCGCACTTGCATGATTCGTGTGCATACTTCATGCACCTTTTATAACACACTGACTTCACAATTACGTATTTCTGACAGACTGAGGCAGAATTGTGGCTTTGAAACTGGCTACGAAGCTGCACAAAAAATTGAGATGGATTTACAGCAGGAGGTGGTACATTGTCAAAAGCAGACAACGTTGGAGAATTTATTTTGTTTTTAAATTATGTTCTTTAGACTTGAATTATTTTGTTTGCTTTACTCATTGTAAGGACAATTGCAGTACATCGTTATGTAGTACTATTTAAGACTACTCCTTTTTTTTTAGTTTTACACACCCATGAAGTAAACAGCTCTATGTTTGGGTATTTCGTGTTTCTCATGTTAATTTTTTTACATTGTAACATTTAAAACACATGTATTTAGTGCCATATTTGTACAACTACAGTATATATCGCTCCATATACAGTGCCTTGCAAAAGTATTCAGACCCCTGATCAATTCTCTCATATTACTGAATTACAAATGGTACACTGAAATTTCGTTCTGTTCGATATTTTATTTTAAAATACTTAAACTCAAAATCAATTATTGTAAGGTGACATTGGTTTTATGTTGGGAAATATTTTTAAGAAAAATAAAAAAACTGAAATATCTTCCTTGCATAAATATTCAACCCCCACACATTAATATTTGGTAGAGCCACCTTTCGCTACAATAACAGCTTTAAATCTTTTGGGGTAAGTATGTACCAGCTTTGCACACAGTGTCGGAGTGATTTTGCCCCATTCTTCTTGGCAGATTTGCTCCAGGTTGTTCAGGTTGGTTGGACAACACTTGTGGACCGCAATTTTCAAATAGTGCTACAGATTCGCAATGGGATTGAGATCAGGACTTTGACTGGGCCACTGTAGGACATTCACCTTTTTTGTTCTTGAGCCACTCCAACGTTGCTTTGGCCTTGTGTTTGGGATCACTGTCCTGCTGAAAGGTGAATTTCCTCCCAAGCTTCAGTTTTTTAGCGGACTGAAGCAGATTCTCCTGTATTTACAGTATCTTCCTGTATTATGCTCCATCCATTCTTCCTTCAATTGTAACAAGATGCCCAGTCCCTGCTGATGA
>NC_054574.1:2964835-3081724 GCF_017654505.1 Polyodon spathula | reverse complement strand
TAATAAAGTCCATATTTGCAGCACATTTGTCGTCATGTGATTTGTCCCATCCAGGAATTTATTTTATTAGTAGCGAGTTAAGTAAACAGCAAGGGTTGTTTGAGCCGAGGTAGCTGTGCTTGATTGTACCTGTAGTGCTGATTTAACTTGGGTACAACCGACACAGGAATATTGTTTTGTCTGTGCTGACTTTCCAGTTTGTTTTCTGAAAGCTGTTGTTTGTTTTACATTCTGTTCAGGAGCCTCTGCAGTAGCCTTTTGTTTAATGTGTGATTCTGAAGTTATAGCGATTGATCGGATTTTCTTTAAGTCACATTAAGATGTTCAAAACAATTACCTCCATCTGCATGTACAGTTTCTTTGGGAAATCTCTTGACACGATCCTCAGCTGAAATATACTTTGCTTGTTTTGCTTTGTTGTCGTCCATTCCACTCTTGCTATCTGGTCACCCTATTCTTAAGCTACCTGAAGAGCTGAGGGAACTGTACCAGGGGAAAGTGAACCATTTATAATGTTTAAAATGTGGGTATTAATAACACCAATAACATCTTTAATAGTTTTATAGGAATAGGATCAAGAGAGCATGTAGTAGCTCTCATATGTTGAACTAGCTCTGTCAGTTCCTGCAAGGTAATCAAAGAAAAAGCCCCCATAGTAGCCTTAATAGGTGTAGCTGGTAAAATTGTGCAGGAGTCCTGCTTAACAGAAGGTGTCTGTGGAATCTTATTTCTGATGTCTAATATTTTATTTTTAAAGAAATGCCAGAAGTCATTGCAGCTGTGAGAGGACCCAATGTCAAGGGTCGGGCTATTAGAGATAGGATGGTAACCCATTCCATACCCTCACAGCTCTCTGTGTGAAGAAGGGTCTCCTATCCTCTTTATTTGCAAACTACTATGTCCTCTGGTCCTGGTTTCCTGGTCCTGCACTTAAAGTATTGGCTAGGGTTAACTTAGTCAACATAGCAACATAGCAATGCGCTCCTGAATGCAATTTGGGGAGGATGTATTATTAGCATTGGTAACAGAGTCAGCAGGCATTAAATAATGACACTTATTCTGAATATATTACTGTGTGACTGCATTCTTGTACTGTGCTTTATCTTCTGGGAAACAACACTTGCAGCAAAGAAATATTGTCCAGAGAAGTCAGGAATCAGTTTAGATAACACCCAGTGCTGCTGAAAAAGAAATGTGCATGTTTGTGTCTATTAAACTTGTGGGATCAATAAGCCTTTATGCTTGCCAGAGGTTTTGGATTACTCACAAAATAAATCCTGACCAGAAAGAAAGAGACACACAGGGGATTGTGAATATCATTATGCTTGTTTTGCATTGACTACCATTACGGGTATTTGTACAGAAATCCACACAAGGGTTGATTCAATCAAAAAAAAAAATCATTCAAATACTCCATTCTATCAAACATGTCACACAAACCTTTTCACAATAACTGAATCTGTTTAGCCTAGAACAAATTAGGGGGGACATGAGTGAAGACTTTAAAATCTTAAAAGGAGTGAACCAGTGGGACTTGAAGACACACTTGGAAATTAAATGGAGACTTCTTTACACTTCTTCATTATGCTGAATCACTTGGGTCCTTTAAGACCCAACATAGTTTAGAGCTCAATCAGCTACTAGGAACCAGATGAGCTCAGATGGGTCGAATAAGAACATTTGTAAATGTTCTTATGTTTTATGTTTGAAGCAGTTACGGACTAATTACAGAATCACCCAGTTTGAGAGGTTGGAAATAAACTGAGCAACCAATTGCTATCAATTATTTCTTGTTTTGTGTTACAAATTGCACATTGCCTCCAGCCAGAATTCCAGTCCATTATTAAACAGCCTAGCCTTGTTTTGCACTAAGATTGGCAATACATGCATTATTCTTTATACACTTGCCTTACCAACACTGGTATACAAGCAGCTTTTAAAACTACAGCCACCACAATGCACCAGACTTCCTGTAAAATGGCTCAATACTCAAAGGCTCATGTATAAAATGTAAATTGCCATTTATTTGTATTCTTAGTTTGCCTATGGTGTCGTGCCTCATAGCGCCTGCAGCCATGGTGATATTTTAGCACATCACAACACCCTGTGGTACAGTACCATCATTCTAGAACAACGATAAACAGTTCAAACAAATTCGCAAGCAGCAAAGTGTTACAAGCAGTGTGTTCACAAATAGAGCTCCAGGCATGTTAAATACTAGTGGTATCCAAAGCCAACAAGTCAACAATAAGAGCGACTCGGGTACGACTAACTCCCGTTTCATTTGCTGTGATGTTCCTCAGCTTGGATATCACTGTCTGCTTTTAGTTGTGTTTGGTTAGCTGCTGATCAAAGAATAAATAGAAAACACTTTCATGATATTTCAATAAGAAACGTGCCTCAAAAGGTAATATATAACCCTAAAAGGTGATTGATTTCTTACTGTATTGTCTTGGCTGACAAATCCACATTCTTTCCACACCCTGATCTACTGGACTGGGAATCTTGTGCCTTGTCAGATTCTATTTCTATTTGCATCATATTACATGGCTTGTGAAACAAATGTTATTACCTGTCAAAGGGGACGAGCCACACTTGAAAGACAGTGAGGCGGCCCTTCTTGAACTACAGCAATTCACCAGTCTGTCTTCTGAGATGTCTGCTTCATACTGTATGTCACTCTGTATACAAGCCGTGTGATTAAAAACACAGAGCCGCTGAATCCGAGCATGGGCCTGCTAATTCCTATTACAATCACAAACTGTTACACATTCTCAGTTTGCTAGTACGTGGACTGGATTCTGTGAAATATATCTGAGACGCTTCTTTACACATGGAGTGGTGAGAGTATAGAATGGGTTACCTAGGTGGCGATGCTGAATCATTGGGATGCTTTTAAGGATTTGACAAAGCTTTTAGATCAATCAGCTCCTGGGAACCAGACGAGTACTGATGGACCGAATAGCCTCATCTCGTTCGTAAATGTGTATTCTTAAATATTCTGTTTCAGCATGATGTTTCTTTCTCAGACCCACATAGTAAAGGGTAGCTGATGTAATTGTGAAGCTCATCTACCATATAGCTCAAGGGCTCTGGACAGGACTGGACCTAATTCACACGCCCTGTTCAACAGTGAAATTATTATTATTATTATTATTATTATTATTATTATTATTATTATTATTATTATTATTATTATTATTTATTTATCTATTTATTTATTTATTAGCAAACGCCCTTGTCCAGGGCGACTCAGAATTGTTACAAACATGAATATGGATACCTATAAGAGTATGATCGAGTACAAGATACAGGAAGTAGTTATAATTAAGAGCAGTAGTTGAATATGGCAAGGAGCAGTTCAGTGCCAGTACAAGCTGATGCAAATACTGGTACAATTGGATGCCATATAATCCAGTATTGTTGAGAGTTGTGAGGTTTACAGATGACTCAGAGAGAGGGTCAGAGGTCACGACAGGGCACAGTTATTTCAGGCCTGTTGTCTTTGAGTGACAATGGCTCTTACTCATTTTGATTCTCCCAATTATGTTGTGCATTATTGTAAGAGATCTGAACACTCGCTTGTACAAGAGAAGCGTGTGTCAGACTCATACGCAGTGGTGTAGGCTGCACAGCTTTCTCTGCAAAGTCCATAATTGTCTGTTAGTTTTTATTCCATTAAACAGAAGCATGCCTCTCTGGGGTGGGCGGGTAGAGCTATAGTGCCACATCCCACTATAAACTCAACCTAACCCCAACCACACCTGCTCCTTCTGGGCATAGGGAGAATAGCCGTCTTTCATAGTCAGCACCCACACTTGCATACAATAGCCTCAACTTCTTCGGTTGAGTCTCATCCATAGCTATTAAACACGCAATAGTGTTGAAATTAGAAATAATTTAAACGTCGTGCAAGTAGACTCAAATCAACTAAAAGAAACTTAATAAATGCGATAACAAGTCTTTTTCAATATCTTCAAATGTTTGAAGACATTGAAATATAGTTCAAGTCTTCTAGTTGACTTGAGTCTGCTTGTAAAACATTTTCAATTCTCATTTAAAGTCTAGACCTTATTTAGTATTTTTTTAACTGTATAATCTTCACCAAGTATAATTCTGTTATTCTAATGTCGAATTGACATGGCTCAGGCATTTTTTCTCACTAATATTCAACATCTCTGTTGCTGGTTGTTGTGTGTTTAGAAACACTAAAGATAATATATTCCAAGACAACATTTTAACTAGAAGTCTCTTTTCATGTAAACAGCGGACGTCTGATAACCTGGGGAGACAAATACCCTATGTTAGATCTGTCACTGTTAGAATCACAAGAGCCTTATGTGTCGTATTTCATTTGGGTCTGGAAGATGCAGTGAAATGACATCACTTCACCCTTTCCATTATGCTAATAGCCATGGTGAGACATACTGAGCTAACACATCTACAGTGTCGGTGTGCACATCAAAGTGCTCTGATAAAGCAGTGTGTAGTGTGCCCTGGAGCACTGAGTCATCAGACCTCATTGACATGCAGCTGGGGTCTGCAGCAACACAGAGAGACAAGCAGCTTCTCTCACAGACTTATTGCTTCTCAGTAAGACTGGGAAAAAAATCAGACAGGCTCACAATCTACCAACAGAACAGCAGCTGACAAATCCAGCTCATAAAGGAAAGCTTTTTTTTGGAGAGAACGTCTGTAAAATCTGGATGCAACAATTTATTAACCCTCTCCTTCCATCACATAACTACATATCCCATAACCAGTCAATCTATTTTAGGATTTTGTATTAGTTAAAAACAACTAACTCATCCACCTGTGATACTTTATCAGACAAGAATGAATATCTAAACTAAAACCCCAAATTAAAACCTCATCAGAATACTCCTTTTAAGACAGGCAGTGATAATGTTGCTACTTCTATAAATGGAAGAAAATGGATTTTAAAACTGTGGTTAGCATTCCTTTATAAAGGTCTGTAGGTCCCACAATGTGGCAAATCAACCTTCAAGTGTTAGTCCTCTGTGACTATTACCTTTCAATCATTGTTGTTTAGTCTCTAAGCCTTCATTAACTTTCTTCCTTGCAACCGGCTCACACAAGTCCCTAAATTGTCATCTTACCTCCACGTCTAAGCATTGTGACTGCTTTTCCATCCAACTTGGCCTTCAGAAAAACCCTGTTCTCTAATTGCTTATTAAAACTCAGAATTATGTAAGCAATAACAAAATAAGCTCTTTAGCTGGGGCTCTCACTCAGAAACACTGAGCGTGACTCACAAGAGCGCTCTCTCTCTCTCAGCACCCTAGGGACCTGTCTCCATAAGCCAGCTCAGAGAATATGCATGGAAGCCTGACTAAACCACCAG
The DNA here is from genome assembly GCF_017654505.1 of Polyodon spathula. NCBI lineage: Eukaryota > Metazoa > Chordata > Actinopteri > Acipenseriformes > Polyodontidae > Polyodon > Polyodon spathula. The sequence goes on along the minus strand of NC_054574.1, from coordinate 3,076,359 downwards.
CTATCAAAATGTACCCTCCCTGCAGACAGTTTCTTAAAAAAATATTTATTTTACATTTTAACAAACATACAGCCATCAGAACAGAAGCAACACGAATTACAGAAACAACAGGATTTATAGAAAGATTTACAGAAACAGCAGAGATTTTATTGCCCATTTTCTGCACTCAGACCACTTACTTACTAAATTTTGTCCCTGAATAGATAATTGTAATAAAACAATATGCAAAGAGCAAGACCTCTCACAAGTCGAATGGTACCCCGAAATGTTCTCCTTTTCTAGGAAAGCAATACAACTGGGGATGGGGAGTTTGTTGCAGTTCTCTAGAGATATGTAAAAATGTAAGTGTATTGTGCAGACAGATGGTCAGACAGAAAGACAGACAGACTCCATATACCTCTAGATTCTGATATATTCAATTACCCCAAAAAGTCTCATCACAATTGGACAATCTGTTCCCTATATATATGTACACTGTAAGTGTAATATAGAGCCAGACAGAAAGACAGCGTCCATATACTCCAGATACACTCAGCACCCAATGGAAAGCATCCACTTTTTAATGTAAGCGTCATCTTTAAACAATATCTTCTTTTAATATTCATCCCCTCATAATGATGAACATCACATTGAGGACTGAAGCTGTTTAAAGATGTTGCTTACCTTAAAAACTGAATGCAAATTCTGAAACACTAGCAAAACTGCACAACCTACATAGGATTCAATACAACAAATCATGACTGTGGCAATATACAAGTTCTGCAAATATACACTATGGTGGTTCCATTACAGATGATACAACTTCCACAGACAATATTTCATTTTTGGCAGCCTGAATTCCCATCTTGTAGACTCTTGTTCCCCCGAGGAGCCTGATTACACAATGCTTCCTGCTTTAGCTGCAACCTCCTCCCTTCAAACACTTTAGTCAGGTCTGTTTCTCACAGACTGATCGCTCTGTGAAATGGCCAAGACATTGATGTAAGTTGCTTAAGAGTTGCTAAATAAGAACCGAGGTTCTTTAATGTCACGTTTGCAAGTGCCAACATCAATTTGTATGGATTGTCAATTGGCTCAAAGTTGCTGGGTTAAAAAAGTGTGATGACTAAGACTTTAAAAATCAATACACTGACAGGAAACCAACGTTTCAGAATTAAGATCAATCAAGATCAAGATCAGAATCACTGAATGATGAGATTATGACATGGAAAAAAAAATCTCCAAAATGTCAAATGTCCCGAAAATTCTCAGCTGGCTGACTTCATCTTTCAAAATGCTGCTTATTTTCTCAATTAATCGTGTAGCACTGACAGCAACCCAACATGCTTGCAAACTGAAGGGTACAGCTTCAAATCCTTCTCAATTTTGAAATTGATGAGAAAAATAATAAATGGACAGCAAAGTGCACGCATCGCCACAGAAAGGTATCAGAAGAGTGGGGAACATCTTCCTTTTTTAAGGTTAGCCATTTATTTTACATGTGTATAGCTTGTATTGTAAGCTAGCGAACACAATATTTCAACTCGCTTTGTCGTTACAAGATAACCCTGATTAAATTAGCAAACATATCCGGTCTCGTCTTGGTCTTGATCTCAAAATGTTGGTCTTGACTACATCACTGCTATAAATATATTACAGTGAAAAAGCAACAGTAATATTTCCTATAACTAGGGCTTTACCTAAATCGCAATTTCGTGGAAATCAGGAAATTGAGGGGTACGGAGAGAAAAAAAACAAACAAACCTTGTTTAAATGAACTACTGTACAAAACAAGCGATGCAAACCGCGTATCTTCCTTCTGTAGGTTTTTTTTATTCCTTCACCATCCTTAACTTAGGCAACAAAAAAATGTTACTTGTCCTGAGACAAGAAACATTTACAAAAAAATACTCCAAACCGGTTTACTGTTCAAATGACGATGATGTTTTAATCAGCCTATCAGTGCATCTGTACTGGCTTTTCTGTGACCTGTACTGTACAGTAGGGGCTGGTAAGTCAGTGCTGCGTTGTTTTGATTTAGGTTTCTAAAATCTAATTTTCAGCATTGGAGGTAAAATACCAGAAATGGATGACAAAGTGAAAAAAAAGCAAAATATATTTGGGCTGATGATCGTGTCAAGATATTTCCCAAAGAAACTGTACATGAAGATGGAGGTAATTGTTTTGCACATCTTGTAATGTGTCTTTGTAGAAAATACAATCGATCGCTATTTAGCTTCAGAATCACACATTAAACGAAAGGTTACTACAGAGGCTGCTGAACAGAATGTAAAATAAACAACTTTTAGAAAACAAACTGTAGGTCAGCGCAGACAAAAAGTATTCCTGTCGGTTGTAGCCAAGTTAAATCAGTACTACAGGTACGATCTCGCACAGCCATCTGCTGCTTACTTTTCAAATGCAATTAGAATTTTAGACCCGAATAGGTAGGTTTTCTTTGTTTTGACTCGTTTTCTTTGTTTTGACAATAACTTGCCTTTCACTTCCAACCAATTCAGTGGATGCAGGCTTTTATAGCGCTCTGAAATATTGTCAGCTTAGGTTTATTTACTGTTTAAACAGGTCAGCGAAATCCTATTTTTATTCCACAACCTACCCATGAAAAATACGTAAATTTACCATGACTTAAGTAGACCCCTACCCATAACTAACAAACACTCATTAGGGCTTAATGAAGAAATACTAAAAGAAACTCAAATTCAACTGCAAACATTTTGAAAAGTCTTCATTTTTTCAAAGACATTGAATACTGTACTGTATGTTTCAACAATTTAATGCTAAAAACTCTCCTCTAACACTTTTCTAAATGTATTCTAGGTAGAAAAAATAAGCAATTTGGACAAAACAGGAAAGCCATGGCAATGTTGCTGTAGAAATGGAAGGGGAATGGATTTTAAAAAGACCAGCAAGGCTAATCTTATATGAATCCAGTAAAAACAAGCTTTTATTTCTAAATCCACTCAGTGCTTCATTAGATATTTGAACAGAGTTCCCTTCCAATAAGTGGGACGCATATAGGAGAGCAACTACCCTCTCATAACTGCAGGGAGTCATCATGAGTTATATAGAAGAGCAACTACCCTCTCATAACTGCAAGGAGTCATCAAGAGTCATACCAGCTCGCGTTGGTTTTCTCTCTTATTAGTTTTGTGTGTTTTATCCTGGTGTTTGTAAAAATGTGTATTCAAAGTTGAAGGACAAACGCCACATGCATTGCTAGGCAACCCTATTCAGCAATGGCAGCATTGTACTGATTAATCAAACAAGTATGTCAGCAACATACATCCAGTGTGGGGGAACTTTTGAAAAGTAATAGTAACAAACAGTTGCAAGTTGCTTGAACAAAACTGTAACTAGTTACATAACTTTTAGTTTACAAAGTACAAAGATCTTTTTTTCAGTGTTGCTTGAAAAAGTCTTTGAAGATCCAGCTTCTCTCCTCTCTCCTCCGATCTAGCAAGACGATATGAAAAGCGTGACATGCACCGTTGACGTGCTTTCTGATTTCCACATTACGCATTAGCTGGAGTCCTTTTTCAAATGTAATGAAAAGTAATGCTGTTGTTTTTATCACATGAAATGTAATGGGTTAAACCCTGCCACGGCTGTGATTCAGAGCTAAAACAAAGCTCTCGGAGATATAAAGCTGCACCACCGTGGCAGTGGCAGCTTGTGAAATTACAGAAAGTACATTGTTATTGATTTATCTTTTGTAATTATGCAGCAACAGAAGAAGAAAAAAGGAGGCCTTTCAGCCCATCAATGATTGATCTTAGTAATTGATTGATCTAACATTTTGTCAAGTTGGGTCTTGAAGTATCCCAGTGATTCAGCATCAACAACACGATGGGGTAACCCAGTCCATATCCACACCCTTCTCTCTGTGAAGAACAAACTCCTACCATCTGTACCAACTCTCCACTGCATTTGTGTCCTCTGGACCTACCATTAGTGTGACAGAAGCTGCAGCGATTGAGTATTAGGTGCAGCAATGGAGTTAGCTGTCAGTGATCTGCAATGGAGTTAGTTGTAAGTGATCTGCAATGGAGTTAGTTGTCAGTGATCAGCAATGGGGTTAGTTGTAAGTGATCTGCAATGGAGTTAGTTGTAAGTGATCTGCAATGGAGTTAGTTGTAAGTGATCTGCAATGGGGTTAGTTGTAAGTGATCTGCAATGGGGTTAGTTGTAAGTGATCTGCAATGGAGTTAGTTGTAAGTGATCTGCAATGGAGTTAGTTGTAAGTGATCTGCAATGGAGTTAGTTGTAAGTGATCTGCAATGGGGTTAGTTGTAAGTGATCTGCAATGGAGTTAGTTGTAAGTGATCTGCAATGGAGTTAGTTGTAAGTGATCTGCAATGGAGTTAGTTGTAAGTGATCTGCAATGGAGTTAGTTGTAAGTGATCTGCAATGGAGTTAGTTGTAAGTGATCTGCAATGGAGTTAGTTGTAAGTGATCTGCAATGGAGTTAGTTGTAAGTGATCTGCAATGGAGTTAGTTGTAAGTGATCTGCAATGGAGTTAGTTGTAAGTGATCTGCAATGGCAAGTTAGTTGTAAGTGATCTGCAATGGAGTTAGTTGTAAGTGATCTGCAATGGAGTTAGTTGTAAGTGATCTGCAATGGAGTTAGTTGTAAGTGATCTGCAATGGAGTTAGTTGTAAGTGATCTGCAATGGAGTTAGTTGTAAGTGATCTGCAATGGAGTTAGTTGTAAGTGATCTGCAATGGAGTTAGTTGTAAGTGATCTGCAATGGAGTTAGTTGTAAGTGATCTGCAATGGAGTTAGTTGTAAGTGATCTGCAATGGAGTTAGTTGTAAGTGATCTGCAATGGAGTTAGTTGTAAGTGATCTGCAATGGAGTTAGTTGTAAGTGATCTGCAATGGAGTTAGTTGTAAGTGATCTGCAATGGAGTTAGTTGTAAGTGATCTGCAATGGAGTTAGTTGTAAGTGATCTGCAATGGAGTTAGTTGTAAGTGATCTGCAATGGAGTTAGTTGTAAGTGATCTGCAATGGAGTTAGTTGTAAGTGATCTGCAATGGAGTTAGTTGTAAGTGATCTGCAATGGAGTTAGTTGTCAGTGATCTGCAATGGAGTTAGTTGTAAGTGATCTGCAATGGAGTTAGTTGTAAGTGATCTGCAATGGAGTTAGTTGTCAGTGATCTGCAATGGGAGTTAGTTGTAAGTGATCTGCAATGGAGTTAGTTGTAAGTGATCTGCAATGGAGTTAGTTGTAAGTGATCTGCAATGGAGTTAGTTGTCAGTGATCTGCAATGGAGTTAGTTGTAAGTGATCTGCAATGGAGTTAGTTGTAAGTGATCTGCAATGGAGTTAGTTGTCAGTGATCTGCAATGGAGTTAGTTGTAAGTGTCTGCAATGGATCTGCAATCTGCAATGGTTAGTTGTAAGTGATCTGCAATGGAGTTAGTTGTAAGTGATCTGCAATGGGGTTAGTTGTAAGTGATCTGCAATGGTGTTAGTTGTAAGTGATCTGCAATGTTAGTTGTAAGTGATCTGCGATGGGGTTAGTTGTCAGTGATCTGCAATGTTAGTTGTCAGTGATCTGCAATGGTGTTAGCTGTCAGTGATCTGCAATGTTAGTTGTCAGTGATCAGCAATTCATTCAAAACACCTTGGAGGATTTAATCTCATTTTTGCCCTCTGCATCAGTGACACAAGTCAAGCCCAGCTCTCCCATTCTGTCTCTGTCTGTGTCTTTATTTCTCTTCCCTGTGATTGAAATTACCAGAAAGGAATACATTAAGTATGAATACATCAAGCTAGCAGCAGACTGTGTCTCTGACCCTGTGAATTAAGCAAATCCTCTCTCTTGATGTGTTGATGGCATTTCTGAAGAGCTGTGCTATGTGCCCTCCCACTCAGTCTTCACTTTCTGCTGCATTTGGGACAGCAATCACAGAGACTTTTCCCATAACCATTGTTAATAGTTTAAAAACTGTATTTCTTGGGGTGAGTTGCACTTAAATTCAATTGATGCATATTATTTAACTTGGTAACTAATATACAGTTTGAACAGCAATTGAAAGAATGCGCTGACTACAATTAAGAAGAAGCGCGTTTGTAAGTGCTCTGAGCCGCCGTCGTCAGTCGTATTTGGAAAACGCCAAGCTAAGCAAAACACTGGAACCGCAATGAGATTTTAAATGGCCAACCGCCGCAAGATTTTCCTCTACTCCGCAAACACTTTAACTGGCCCTGACTGAGTGCTGCTATTGGTTGCTAGGGTGACCGTCTCTTCCCAGCTTCTGCTAACATTCTATTGGTTGGCCTCTTGTTGTGCGTAACTAACTTCACTTTGTGCCAAAATGTACCTGACAAATAACACGGCTACTTTACTAAAAAAAAAACATTTACTAGCGTTTCCACTCTTACTGGGGAAGACTGTGCACAAATAGCAAGACCTCTTGTGGCACCAAAGTTGTTTTTCATGTATAAATGCAAGTGAGCAGAGCGGTAAGTTCTGGACACAGGCTGCGTGCATGTGGTCTGTTGATAGCAGGCATGTACACTGTTTACTAACAAAATGTAGAAAAGTTATTTTCGTTACACCAAGTAGCTGCAAGGTTTTATAAAATATAATGACAATATAGTTTCACATTTAGTGATTGTTTCCAAAATATGGTTTCAGAAGAGGAGGAAAAAAAAATGATCAGACTTGTATTTAAGTATGATATGTGGGTTCTGATTTGCATATTGATTCATAGATGTATGGACAGTAAACAATACTGTTTGATATGCTGCTTGTAATTTGCAGATTCATTTTAAAGCATTTCAGACAGTACATCTCATTTTTTAAGTTTCCTCTTTGGAAGAAAGACCCTGTGTGTGGTATTTGTAATGATATATTTGCATCCAGTTCAGGTTATTTTGGTGAGCACTTTAAATATATAGCATACCGATGAATACAAATATAATAATGTCTTTGTGTGCAATACAGTCATTTGTGTTAATTTTGTGTTAAATCAATATATGACACAGCGCAAGACAGGACTTTGCAGAATTTGAGCACCACGTTTGATAGTAATCTTTTTTTCTCTCAGTGGCTCATGGATTTCCAAAGCAGTAAACATTTAGTTATTTTTCTGAGTGTCTAAAAACCAACAGCACACTTTTTGGTTCTTCTATTGATCACTGGCTGCTCACAGAAGGCAGCCATACTTAGCTGTGCAGATTTTTCATTGGATTCCATCTCGTGAGAGCAGCAGCTCAAGTTTAAAGTAAATTATATTTCATTACCTTCAGGGAGAGCAAGTCCCCCGACAGCTATGTGCATTCACTTTTATATTGGAAAATACATATTCCTGTCAAATGGGATTGTATTCTTGTAGGTCTAGGTACTTCAACAGGGTTTATTTTAGCAACTATATATACATGGCATGAAATATGTCACGTTTTCTAATCTTATTCGCCAGTGAAATTAGTAGTATTGCAGGACAGGCTGCAGTTCCCAGTCAAGCTGTGTGTGTGTGTGTGTGTCTATATATATATATATATATATATTCTAGTTTATAGCAGAAGCTTTTTTGTATGGCACACTGTACTGTATGAGATTCAAGCACTCCTTTCTGTACAAACAGGTTTTAGACACATTATTATTGGATGTATTTGAATTGGATGAATTTGCACTCATATTTTTTTCTGCCATTGAGCAATGAATTGGATTTTCAGTGAATTGTGTGGTGCTCTCTTTCTATAGCATTGAGCAATGAATTGGGTTTTCATTGAATTGTGTGGTGCTCTCTTTCTATAGCATTGAGCAATGAATTGGGTTTTCATTGAATTGTGTGGTGCTCTCTTTCTATAGCATTGAGCAATGAATTGGGTTTTCATTGAATTGTGTGGTGCTCTCATTTGCCATTCGAATGATCGTCTGTGATATACACTGACATTGCCAAACTCATTTCAGACGGGAACTTGATTGGCCCAAGACAAGGTTTAGATATTTACACAAAAATGACCAGGGCCTGCTGACACTGTTGATTTATTTGCTCTCTTGTGTGCTAGACAGGAGACATGTGCTAATATAAGACAAAAAACAAGACAAAAACAAGACAGTAATGTCTGATTTACTCCCTGGTGACTTCTCTTATGAACTTCCAGATGAAATGAAAAATCTGGGGGTGTGATCTTCAACCCAGTCTTTTGAGACACACATCAGGAATATTATTAAAATGTATTTTTTATGATCTAAGAAATATCGCCTAATTGAGTTTCTTTCCCACTTAGACACTGAGAGACTGATGCATGCTTTTGTGTCTGATTCAGGATTGATTTTAAGGTGTTGCTTTTAACTTATAAGGCATTAAATGTCCTTGCACCATCGTATTTAAATTTTTCAATGCCATATATTCCTAGATGCCCTCTCAGATCACAGGATGCCAGGTTGCTTACTGTCCTACAAATTACAAAAAAAAAAAAAAAAAAAAAAAAAACCCAAGTGGTAGATCATTCAGTTATAACTGGCATGATCTGCTTAACTCTGTAAGGGAAGCACCAAGTGTCACTGCTTTTAAAACAAGATTAAAACACACTTTTATAATGTAGGGTTTTTATGCTAAAATGATGTTCCTTTTATTCTCTGCCTTGTTTTACTGTTCTGTGTTTCTTTAGTTTTTATTGCTTTTCTTGCATTCTTTTATTAATATCTGTCAATATTTTATTCGTGTGAAGCGCTTTGCAGCAATTTGTACTGTGAAAGGTGCTATATTAAAAATAAAGATCATTATTATTATCTCTTGTGGCTATAGTATATATGGCTATAATATTTCAAGCTATATAAAAATGTTATCTTTTTGATGAAAAAGTACACACTGCCCTCGATATATTTTTTTCTGTTTATTCAGGCTGCAGCTCGAAATATTCTTTGCAGATCCAGCTATGAGACCCACTAGTTCCGTGCCCTGATGCCATTGTAGCAGGATGGTATGAGAAGCACGTTCATTTGCAGATGACACAAAAGTAGGAGGAGTGGCAAACACTGTTGCAGCAGCAAAGGTCATTCAAAATGACCTAGACAAGATTCAAAACTGGGCAGACACATGGCAAATTACATTTAATAGAGAAAAGTGTAAGGTACTGCACGCAGGAAATAAAAATGTACATTATAAATATCATATGGGAGATACTGAAATTGGAGAAGGAATCTATGAAAAAGACCTAGGAGTTTTTGCTGACTCAGTTTTTGTTGACCTCTAGACAATGTGGGGAAGCTACAAAAAAGGCTAGCAAGATGCTCGGATACATTGTGAAAAGTGTTGAATTTAAATCAAGGGAAGTAATGTTAAAACTGTACAATGCACTAGTAAGACCTCATCTTGAATATTGTGTGCAGTTCTGGTCACCTCGCTATAAAAAAGATATTGCTGCTCTAGAAAGAGTGCAAAGAAGAGCGACCAGAATTATTCCAGGCTTAAAAGGCATGTCATATGCAGACAGGCTAAAAGAATTGAATCTGTTCAGTCTTGAACAAAGAAGACTACGTGGCGACCTAATTCAAGCATTCAAAATTCTAAAAGGTATTGACAGTGTCGACCCAAGGGACTTTTTTGACCTGAAAAAAGAAACAAGGACCAGGGATCACAAATGGAGATTAGACAAAGGGGCATTCAGAACAGAAAATAGGAGGCACTTTTTTACACAGAGAATTGTGAGGGTCTAGAATCAACTCCCCAGTAATGTTGTTGAAGCTGACACCCTGGGATCCTTCAAGAAGCTGCTTGATGAGATTTTGGGATCAATAAGCTACTAACAACCAAACGAGCAAGATGGGCCGAATGGCCTCCTCTCGTTTGTAAACTTTCTTATGTTCTTATGTGAAGGTCTGACCTGCACTGTTGAAGTAATTTCTGATTTCCAAGTTATGCATTAACCGTGATCTGTTCCTGTGAAATGTAATGCACTGCTCCTCAACACAGGGGGCGAGAAAATCACTGCTTCAGACTCAAACAGGGTGTAACAGCACCCCCCCCCAACCCCCTGGCTCTCAAACAACAGTGCTGCTTCTGATCAAACATTTCCAAGTACAGAGAGAGTGTCTCTGCACACTGCATATTGTCTAACACCCACTTCTGCTTTTTAGTTTTAAGAGCAGATGGAATGTGTAGCGTGTGCTCGGCAAAGCTTTAAATATCTTATGGGATCCAAACCCATCGTATAGAAACATGAACTCCCACACTGACAACAATCATTATTAAAACGTTAATACTTATTCTCCATTATGAGTTTTGTTGAGTTCCACATGCCTTTTATACTGCAATGCTTTAATCAAAATTTAGACATGGGAATAAGCTTTTAAATGTTTTGATACAAATGCATTGCATATGAAAGCAGTGTTTTTAAATATACAGGGCTGTCTGACACAGGCTGTGGTTTACCTAGCCTGTGTAATGTGTGAAAGTGCACCTCTAGTGGTTGGAAAGTAGTGCAATAGTTTTCTGTCTATAATCACCTCTCCAAACAGCCTTTTCTCCTCAAACTCTCCCCCCAAACAAAGGAGCTGTCTCTCCTCGCTGAGCTTAATTGACCCTCAATCAATCAATTAAGCACCAGACACATTCTTCATCAAGGATTTGGCAGATGAGATTTTAACCCCATCCCTGCCAAACAAATTCAAAATATATACTTGTTATTCACACAGTCTCACAAAAAAAAAACACATCATTGACCTGTGCAGGGCTTCTGCCCTGTGACAGTGATATACAGAGCTGGCTAACAGGCTGTGGTTCATCTAGCCTGCGTTTCTGAAAGAAACACATTTTTCAGCAAACATGGATTTTCATTTTCAAGCATCTCAAACTGGGTCATTTCACATGGAGGCTGAATTTGTCCTTACGCCTTCAATGTTTTCTTTCTTGTCAATAACTAGTCAACTGCTTCCTCTAATGACTGACATGCACAGAGCCAGTAACATCACCCAGAAGACACTGCTGGGGTGAAATGTCCAAGGAAGTAAAGCTTTAACAGATTTCCAGGAAGAGAAGGCAAGCAAACTAAGAACTTAGTGTAGTACCAGATGTTTTAAAATGTAAAAAAAAAACACTTTGTGTGTGTTTTTAAAAATGAGAAATTTGTTGGTAAAAGATAAAGTTGAAACTGAAAAGATGAGCTCTCTGAAAGGATCTGAGCCGAGGGTTCTGTCTGAAAAGATCTGAGCCGAGGGTTCTGTCTGAAAAGATCTCACCCGAGGGTTCTGTCTGAAAGGATCTGAGCAGAGGGTTCTGTCTGACCTTCTCTGCACAGAATGCCGTTTTGTTCACCAATTGGGGAGTGCCTGATGGTCCCTCCAATCCCTCCTCTTGCACTCTCCATACTTTAGATTAACAGCTATGAATGCCTTTTAATGCATTTTCACATAGAAGCTTGTTACGAGTATTCATTTGTACTCATTACTTGGCACAGCTCTAGTTAATACATACAATTGAAGCTAGGAATTTAACAATTTGATTTGAATACAAAACTAATCACTAGTAAGAAATTATTGCATATAGTTTGGTTAAAGCAACCCAAAACAATTATGTAAATCCGCAGTTTACCAATGTCATTGAATAATTTCAGTCTATAGCTGTGGCCAAAAGTTTTGCATCACCCAATAGAATTAACTAGTTTTGCTTCAAGTCTAACTACTATGATGGCTATAAGATTTTTGCAATATCATTTAGTAGTTACTTTGATTACATGATAATAAAATATTAAATAAAATGTTAAATAAAATATCCAAAACTCTAGGTGATGCAAAACTTTTGGTCATAGCTGTAAATTGGAATATTAATTTAAAAAAAAAAAAAAAAACTATTTCGACCATCACTACTTGTCTGGTTCATTGTAGCTAATTGATCTTAAATCTTCAGTCAGCTTTTACATGATCGCAATGATCCATCATCAACAACCCTAACCCTAACCCAACTATAATCTGTAACTGTACACACAGTTATTCTCAGTCCTTCACTGACACGTCTTTTTGATTAGTTGCATAATCCCAAAACACTCATTTTTAGTAAAGGGATGGTGCATGCAAGATATCATGAGCTGTTTTGTTTACAGCCAGTTTCCATGGAAACGACATATGTTTTGATGACCACAACACAACTAGCATTAAAGCTGAGACAATAAGCTTTCAACCCATATGAGACGTGTCTTTGTGTCTGAATGCGGGATTACATTCATAAAATAAGTCTTTTTTGCTCATTCTGCTACTCGCCTATACAACATTCTTTCAAAACTGCACATTTGAGACCTGTGCAGCTAACAGAAGTGCAGAATAGGTAGGATGAATGGGATTGTTTTGTTAGCAGCAATTGCTTTAAATAAATCCCCTTAGGAGTCAATGGAAGGGAAAGCCTTGATGGATTGAATGGCCTCTTGTTGGTCCCAAACCTTTCTTATGTTCTTTTGAGATATAGAACAATAACCAATTCAGCTACAGGAGGAGCAGTCAGGAGGTTTCATTGTAACTGTCCCCAGAATAAGTGACTATGTTGAGTCCCACAGACATCTAGAATATTTAACGCCTGGCAAACTTTGCAAGAAACGTATACTCTGCCTTTGCTGTGTACCGTGTTGTCCATATTGCAGCATTATATTTTAAAACATTCAAAATGTATTTTTCACATTTTTAATAACACATCATGGGTCATAAATAAACTATGGAATACACTTCTTAACATTGGGAGTGTTCGACAAGAGAAAGAGAATTTGACTTAACTGGATCACAGTGCATCCAAAACACACTCCCTCCTGTGGCAATGCTGATTTTCTGTATCAACAACACGCCACTCATTTCAATCAGCAGTGTGTTGCAGGAAGGAGCATGAACTGCATACAAAATGATATTTAGAACAAACATTAAGTTGTCCTCCCTTGTTGATGTTCCTATGATTTGTGAATACAAATATCAGAAGAATCAGAATTATGTTGAAAAATATACTGCTGTGATCTGGACAAAGTTAATGTGTTTCTTGTAAACTCGGCAGAAGGCTAACACAATAACTCCAGTAAATCTGACCTAATATATAATAAAATACACTATGTTAAACATGTATTACAGTTTTAACGGCTTTTTAAAAATAGATATTAGTGAACAAAAAAAAACTCTTCCCACTTATCAATGCAGCAATTCATAAAGGAAGGCAGTGCATTTTGAAAATATGTGAGTTTTTTCTGGTAGTTCCAGTAAGTTCTGGTTATATTCATAAGAACATAAGAACATAAGAAAGTTTACAAACGAGAGGAAGCCATTCGGACCATCTTGCTCGTTTGGTTGTTAGTAGCTTATTGATCCCAAAATCTCATCAAGCAGCTTCTTGAAGGATCCCAGGGTGTCAGCTTCAACAACATTACTGGGGAGTTGATTCCAGACCCTCACAATTCTCTGTGTAAAAAAGTACCTCCTATTTTCTGTTCTGAATGCCCCTTTGTCTAAACTCCATTTGTGACCCCTGGTCCTTGTTTCTTTTTTCAGGCTGAAAAAGTCCCTTGGGTCGACACTGTCAATACCTTTTAGAATTTTGAATGCTTGAATTAGGTCGCCACGTAGTCTTCTTTGTTCAAGACTGAACAGATTCAATTCTTTTAGCCTGTCTGCATATGACATGCCTTTTAAGCCCGGAATAATTCTGGTCGCTCTTCTTTGCACTCTTTCTAGAGCAGCAATATCTTTTTTATAGCGAGGTGACCAGAACTGAACACAATATTCAAGATGAGGTCTTACTAGTGCATTGTACAGTTTTAACATTACTTCCCTTGATTTAAATTCAACACTTTTCACAATGTATCCGAGCATCTTGTTAGCCTTTTTTATAGCTTCCCCACATTGTCTAGATGAAGACATTTCTGAGTCAACAAAAACTCCAAGGTCTTTTTCATAGATTCCTTCTCCAATTTCAGTATCTCCCATATGATATTTATAATGTACATTTTTATTTCCTGCGTGCAGTACCTTATTCAAATGCAGAAACCAAACCAAACAAAACTATCACCGAGCAGCCACTTGACTAATGATCACATCTGAAGTCTAAACAGGGGCACCAGCATCTGAAGGGCACGTGAAAGGTCTATCTTGCCTTTTTTTGACTGTACAGCTATGGCATCACCTAGAATGTTAGGATTGAGGAATAATTAAAAAAAACAAACTATATGAACATAATTTAGATATTTTACTTAACATCATCTAATCAAATAAACTACAAAATGAAATTGCAAAAGTCTACCAGAAGCCATTCGAAATGTCCCTTTTCTATTTTTACCAGTTTTTCGTTAAGTATATGGAAGGCTACAATGCGGTATGTAACATTATTCAGCATGTTTCATTTGAATTTATGAAGCAAAATTCTATAGGATGATGCGAAACTTTTGGCCATAGCTGTGTATTCATGTTTTTGCTATATATAATGTTTGCTCCTTTATTTCTTTGCAGTAGTGTACATATTTGTGTAACTCATGGTGATAACGTGTCTTGCAAAGTTAATTTATCCCTATGTGACCTACTCAAATCATTTCAGTGTCACATTTTAAAAAGCTTCCAAACAAACATTAACTGAGTCACTGGTGGAAAGAGCAGCCCCACTATGAGCCCACTTGAGCTGGAAAGACCCGCCTGATTCCTTGGCTTGTTAGTCACAACTGACCCACCAATCACAAACAGGATATCTGCTGGATATTGAGTCCTGAGCTGCTTCACTCTGTGCAAACTGTGATCCACTTACTGGGCTGCGACAATGAGTTCAGCTAAGCCCTTGCACAAAGGGACCCCTGCTAGACTTGAGCGTGACACTCAACTGAAATGTCTGCATCAAACACTGTGCTGATATGCTTTACATCACGGCAAACTCATCCACCACGGCACTCCCCTCTGGAGGTCTGGGTTCAGATCATATGCCAGTGAAGCACGACCTTGTGATGTGCAGGGTGAGTCATAGTCAGGGGAGCGCAGGGGTCCCCTGGCTGAGTGCAGGGGTCCCCTGACTGAGTGCAGGGTGAGTCATACAGTCAGGGGAGCGCAGGGGTCCCCTGGCTGAGTGCAGGGTGAGTCATACAGTCAGGGGAGTGCAGGGTGAGTCATACAGTCAGGGGAGCGCAGGGGTCCCCTGGCTGAGTGCAGGGTGAGTCATACAGTCAGGGGAGCGCAGGGGTCCTGGAGGTGTCATTCTTGGCTAAGGAACTGACAGTTTGGAGAATTATTAGAATCGGCAGGATTGTTTCTCCACATCGTGCTACAGCGACCCCTACCGGTCAGATGCCCAGTGAGCGCCAGAGGATAGCCTGCAGGCATCTGCTGCCGAGCTCCTGGGTGGAAAGAGGGCATTGGCTTGAGTCACTTTCTTTAAGCAAGATAGCTCAGGCAGCTCTCCAATTTACTCTATGTGAATCTTGGCTCCACAAACCTACAGTAAAACTTCCATTCTCCAGTATTAAAATCATCACCCTGAGCTTCTAAAAAAATCCCACATCCCCAGGTTTGAATCTCCACTCCATTTCTGTGGAATCCTAAAAGAAAAAATTCCTTGCGATAGGTTGAAATGCAAAATGTGAATGTAAACATATTCTGTTTATTCACTGAAGAAGATGTTACCAGAAACATTGCTCTACTTGACTTATTTCATACAATTTTACCTGGCATCGATAAATGTACGATTTAACCATGCACATGCTCAACTTAGAAAGGCAAATGTATGTGGGCTCAATTAAAACAAATCCATACTCTAACTTTTGCATTACTCTGTGCAAAACAATTACATTAACAAGGTGATGCTATAACAAACCTGGGACTCAGTTAATTCAAATGTTAATCTTTGCAAGATAAGGGGGTGGCACTGGCAGGACATTCAACTCCTAGCTGCATCCCTCACCCTTTTGCTGTGTATTGAGATTCACCTCCCAGCTGCTTCCCTCACCCTGTTGCTGTGTATTGAGATTCACCTCCCAGCTGCTTCCCTCACCCTGTTGCTGTGTAATGGTCCCACTCAAAGCCACAAGTTTATTTAAATATGCTCTGATAGCCCTAAGCACATCTACATCTGTGCAGGATTTTCAACAAGTTAATATCATATGCCATGCAATGCTGAGAGAAAAATACATATAACTCCTTATATTTGTATCTTTCTCTAGAACAGTATGGCACTGGAATAATAACAACAACATTAATCTTATTACCAATATTATTATACATGGTGGTGGCGTGAGACACGTGTATTATATACTGAGCATTAAAAGAAACTTATCACTTATATTTGAGCATCAAAAGAAACTTATCACTTATATTTGGATAAAATTTACTATATGTTATTGAAAAATTACAAATTCTGTTTTAAAGCAGGTACAGTGACTTTACTGTGCTGATTAACAATTGACATCACAAAGATGCTGCAGAATGACCTGTCGCTCTTGGGCAGGTGTTGCGACTCTTGGTCTCCCAGTTCGTGGCCTGTCATTGACAGAGTGTGTCTGGTTATACCGTCTCGCAAGGTTTGAAATTGCTGGCTGTGAGCACCCAAGACGGCGAGCCACAGTACGCTGCCCTAGTCCAGCCTCCAACATGCTGATTGCACGAAGGCGCTGCTCTCTTGATAGACGTGGCATATTGTTTTTTTTTTGTGATTTTCTTTATTGCTTTTATTCAAGCTTGCACTTCAACAGCTGAAATCACTCCATATCCAGTGTCCAGTCAACTGCCTCACTAATTAGGTGATTAAGAGCATGTGCTTCAGTCACAGTCACTCAAGCGTGTCACGGTGAAGGACGAATGATCAAGTGATTAAAAAGAAACCAAAAACATTGTCAATGTCCATCATTTATATACCTTATTTTTTCAAAATTAACTGTGTTATAATAGTGATGTTTCTTTTGATGCTCAGTATATGACTTCCTGTCTATTACAAGATTGATGCTAAAACTGCTAACCTCAATTTTTAAAAACAAACTCTACCACCAGTACATGAACACAACGAAACATCATCAATACCAAAACAAACAACAAAAGACGTGCAACGTAAAGTTTCATCCACAGAAGACAGGGAGGAATTTGTGGGAGGGCAAAGTAACGTAAGTACTCTTAGAAAATCAACGAGAGACATACATTGAGTAAGAAATGACCTCAGCCACACACCCTCCTTGGGATGTTAGGCTGTGTAGACTGAGGGCCCTCAGAAAGAACAGGCTCTTGAGTGACGAGAAAATCAAACAACTCCTCCCTCAAAAAAAGACAAGCAATTTTTCTACTTTGATTCTTAGTAATAATGTATATAGTTTAAAATTAATTGTTAAAAAATACAAATTAAATTACAATTTTGTTTTCCAATGTTATTCTCAACACTTCTTCAAATGTTAAGAATAAACCCCGCTAGTTCTACAATTTCTGTCTGTTAACACTAGAACTGCCATGGCAGTCATTTTGACGGTTTTCACTTTTAAAGTTTAAATTAAAAGGCGTTTGAAGGGCAGGATCACAAAAAAAAGAAGAAATATAATCCTCTCTACTGAGAACCGCCAGAGCAGTCTTTTTGACTGCCTTTTGCAATACATGTTTTTATTTTGACTATAACCTATAATATTCTATTTTATTTTTATATACAAACCTGTTGTTATCTCTACTGGCTCTGACAGCCATCAATTCCTTTGATTTGTACAAGGAATGCACCAGGGATAAATATCAAAGATTTCCTCTTGAAGCCACAGAGCTTCACAAAGCAGCAGCAGCTCAACCTGGATTCTGTGCTGCACCGAGTGACACACGCAAGAGAAAACATATGGTACTTTCGTTTTTACAGTTTTGTATGTACAAATAACTAACACATTAGTTTCTGTTGAAATGTTTATTTTATTATAGTTTTCCATTTTTTGAAGTAGTGCTTTATATGTGGTAAGTTAGAAAATAAACCCTTTTATATTTAATTGATCATTTAAATACGGTATTTCGGCTGTGCAGATGTTTGATATGATGTGCTTGAATAAAACTTTTGAGTTGTATCCGATAGTTTGTCGTTCGTATTAATATTGATGTTGTTTAAAATGTGTTATAATGACTAGTGGTATTATAACAATGAATATACACCAGAAATGTACATTATATCGAGGGTTTCTGGTGACATGGAGAAATGTATATGTCACTAGAAACCCTCGATAGAATTACAGCCGTATTACGCACAGCTGGGTGTACTTTATTCCTTTTAATATTACAGTAGTCTCCGCGTATAAGAACACCTCCTAAGAGAACACTTCAGCTAAGAGAACAGCCTTGTGGTGAAACACATTGTTCCCATTGTAAATGCTCCGCCTTAAGGAACAGGAACTTTGCTTACAAGAACACCTTTTTGGCACCGCTAGCGATTCGTCACCAGACTTAAATTAAAATAGCTTATTCAATGTTTTCAAAACTGACTTGTTATTGTAAGAGTGTCTTGAGGATCGCCCCGTTGTGTATTCTGATTCCCACGAGTGCACCTCATCGCTACAAAATGGCATGCAAACAAACGACAAAACGTGCCGCTGTTTCTCTTGCTATAAAAAGATGGAATTTGTTGGAGCTCTTGAAAAAAACCTGGATCAGACACACGTTACCGAGTAATTTGGTGTCTCCTGTGAGTTTCTTCACCCCGTTTTTTGCGTGTCCTGAATATTGCTCCTGTACATATATTCATAATTAATCTAGAGCTGCTGCTGCATTTTTGAACGGGTGTAGTGGTGCTCTGTTAATTTAGTGTTACAGTTATTATTTATTAAGTTAATTTGTCTCCTACTTTATTATTATAGTTTATTAACATACACTTGCCTACTGCTTTTCTCATATGTATTCTGTTAATTTCATATGTTGATGCACATGCCAAGCAATACATATGTATTTATTTATTGATTCATATTGTGTCTGTGGTCAAATCTTCAACACTTCAGCTAACAGAACACTTTGCTTGCTTCCAGAGGGATGTCCTCTTAGCCAGAGACTACTGTATTATTATTATTATTATTATTATACTCATAGCGCAATAGTGGCCCAGTAAATTTAATAAACGTTTCCCTTGATATATGCAATAAACCCTAAGTGTGACATGTAAGATGGACAGACAGACACCTCCTTATATCCCCAGAATCTAACACTCTACAGAACTCATGCTGAATAATGTAACTAGTAAGTTTCATCACAATTGGCTCAGAAGCTTTCCATATACCTGGAACAATGTAAAGTGTGCGTAGGTAGGTAGGTACGATGGACGCACGACTGTCTCTATGCTTTTATTATGCCTATTCTAATCGTATGTGAACAAAAAACCTTCTTACCCAGTAACTCTGCATTGAGATGAATGACTGATCTTCTGAAAGCACAGAATGTATCAATACTTCACTGTAAAATAATATCTGTTCATTCTCAGAACAAATTGACGGCTTTAGTAAAGAGCACTATTTTGAAGGTCTTGGTTGATTTCTTTGTTCTAACCCCATTTCTCAGTACCTCGTCTCCAGGATAGGACATTCAGAATACACTGCCATAGAAAAACCACAACCCTCTGCTCCGTTGTTTACCTCAGAAGTGCAAGGTCAAGCCAGCTCTTGCATTCTCATCGGCTGTACATGCCTTTGTTTGACACCATTGTCTTTTGCATCAGTCAGATAAAAATGTAGCCCACACATGAGGTGGCTATTCAGATACATTCTTTTAAAACATGTGCAATATTCATTTAATGAACTGATTGAACTGATGGGTATTATGTTTGTAACATCACAGTTATCTTCTTGTTGTTTAGATTCACTTTGTATCATTAGTCACTGCATCTTGGTCACTTTTTAAAAAGTTTAACCCTTTGCAAACTGAAAATTCTACCCTTTTGAGGTCCACTTGTACTAGGGCAATATCCAGTGACAGTATTATAACCCTCTAAACAGCTGAGGGTCTGAAGATTATTACAGCAAACATGTTTTCACTCTATGATGAAATATACCCTACGATTACCTAGTTTGAATGTAAAAAAATATACTTGAAATAGTTTTTTCCTTAGAAATGTCCTAATAAGTGTAATTTATTAATCTCCTACCTAAAAACTAATATTACCAGTGGCCAAAACAAATACCATGTAAGGCTTTGATTTTACACACAATTGTTTGACGGATGTGCCAGCTCATCTACTTGAGGATTCTTTAGAATCAGTGTGAAGAAGTTCATCATCCAACAGATGTTCTTCTCTTTCTGTCATCCCATCAACATGTTCTGCAAAAAACTTCTTTCTTTCAGGTCGGTCGCATTCTTGATTATGCAAAGCAATTTCGTATGCTCTGTGGTAATCTGAAGCCACGGTATAGGGGAATTGAAACTAGATATCTGAAATGCTGCACCTAATGTAGAAAGACTCTTTATTGGCTAGGGGCTAAACACGCCGTTCATTTCTTTTTGTCTTTATGAGTGTTTTGGGTGATTAGTAGGATTTCAGATTAGCTTTGTACTTTTGATTGCAGAATCTCCCGGCAGAAAATCAAAAACTTTACTAAAATATTACAATTTCTCAAGCTGGGTCTAAAGGATCCAAGTGATTCAGCCTTAACAATTAAGTAACCAATTCCACCCCCTCACCTCTCTGTGTGAAGAAGTGTCTTCTTCCCTCTAAGTCTATCTACATCTCCAACTTGCAATTTCCAACTACACAATGCGGTCCTAGTTTCTGTGCTTACAGTATTGGTTAGGGTTAACTAAGACTTCAATCATGTCCCCCTTAATATCTTCTCGGCTAAACAGATTCAGTTCTTTCAGGGACAAAGTAGCTATTAGTCACTCGGTTTTAGCCTCTTACAGAAGGGTGGCAGAGGGTCATGCAAGTACCCCTGCCAGCTGTAAGAGCTGAATGGAAAATCACACAGGCTCTGTGCCATTACAAATCCCCTTGCAGCTACCTGACTGAAATCATGTAGGAATTGCCTTTTCAGACTGAACAAAAGGAGAGCGTTTTGTATGATTAAATCCATCTCCATTGGGGATCCAGTGAGAGGATTAGTGACTCCACAAGAACACAATGAAGCTGGGATTCTCAAAGGTTTGTCAATGTATATGGTGTTCATAATGTACCGTAGCCCTGATAACTATTTACACTCTTAACAGGAGCACAACAACTACTAATTTGACAGAGCTGAATAGCCAAGGTAAAAAGAGTTATTTATTAATGTTTACTGCAATACTTGCGATTAGTAGTGCACACTTTAAACAGTCCTACAGGAACTGCTTTAGCATTACACATGAACGGTTAGTTTCAAAGACTATGTCAAGGATGTATTCTTTTCACAGTTCTCACAGATTTAATAATTTCAGTGAAATGTACCCACTGCAGTGTAATATGTAGTTCCCTGAGCAAATTCACATTTGTAAAAGAACAGTGTAAACGTACATATTTTTTATCCCATAAAAATAAATAGAGCAAACGTTTGCCTTACTGACGTGCTACCTGTTACTCTGGCAGCTGGTTTAGTTTGCTTCCGGTAAGTGATTGAACACACTGCATGGAGCTGCACAATCACTGCAAACACCCTTTTATAGGTTGCACTGGCGTAAAAGTCGCTCCTCACTTTTTTAGACTTAAATTTTAGGAAAACACCTTTTTTTTTGTGTTTTTTTTTTTTACATTTTTTTTTTCCCTACATGCTCAACAACAATAAATAAAGATACCCAGGTTTAGTTTTGAAATAACCCTTGTTTGCAACATTATATTCCATTCATAATTTGAGTGTTGTTTTTTTCTTTGTTAAACTGCTAGAAACTATTCCGTTTTTCAGAATTTCTAAAATTTAAAAAGTAATAATTAACAGAGCGTAAAATCAAGTTATACACCCCACATCACATCTGTATTAACCTACCAGTATTTTATTATAGCTTATTATGAAGGAACGTATCTTCTTTGCTTTGCTGAACATTTCTTTCCAAAACCCTACTTGACAATAGTTCCCGCTGCTTTGGCTTTTACAAATTTGTTGTAGTGATTCAAACATAAAAGAAATGTATTAAACAGTGCTGCTTCATCAATTAAAAACCAAAACATCTAATAAACTAATCAGTGCACCATTAATAACCAGTGAACAAAACATCTTCGTGCTGCACATGGTGTAGTACAATTGCATTCAATTTCAGCTGTACAAATACATTCATTTTGTTTTGTTAATCAGAACCATAACCATACACATACTTTACAAGTATACCACTGCGTTGCACTGACATCTAGAACAAGTTACAGTCTGTATCAAAGTCATACAAACTACTCCACTCAAACACAATGTGTTCTACATCGGGCCACAAACACGTTCTTGCTATCTGTGTTTTTCTTTCGCCATTTTAAGTCTCCAGTCATGTCCTGTTTTTACAGCGCTGCGATTAACATGTATTTCGCCAAATTCAGCAATGCGCAATTTCAAACCTGTTGAGTTGCATTTTCGTTTGTCTGACGTCCTACTTTATCCAGTCTCAAAGTCACCTGCATTATTATAGCATTGCAGTTACAACAAACAGAAGACTACTACTCAGCTTTCTAACCAATGGCTGTTTGCTACGGATCCCAGGGATGTGTAATGATTGTGTAAAGGTAAATGATTGAACACATTGCACAGAGCTGCTTGATTAGGTAAATGATTGAACACACTGCACAGAGCTGCTTGATTAGGTAAATGATTGAACACACTGCACAGAGCTGCTTGATTAGGTAAATGATTGAACACACTGCACAGAGCTGCTTGATTAGGTAAATGATTGAACACACTGCACAGATTAGGTAAATGATTGAACACACTGCACAGAGCTGCTTGATTAGGTAAATGATTGAACACACTGCACAGAGCTGCTTGATTAGGTAAATGATTGAACACACTGCACAGAGCTGCTTGATTAGGTAAATGATTGAACACACTGCACAGAGCTGCATGATTAGGTAAATGATTGAACACACTGCACAGAGCTGCTTGATTAGGTAAATGATTGAACACACTGCACAGAGCTGCACAATTTCTTCAAATGTCTTCACTAACTGTTTCAAAGATAAAAAATATTTCTGCTGAAGAAATCTGTTCACTAAACTTGTTCAAGGAACCTGGAGTCCAAATCAAAACAACAATAGAAGTATTTCAGACATTTCAAACTTTTTTCTCTTTAAAAAAAAAGAATGAAGGTTTGCCAGTAAATTTGCAATTACCTTGAGGGACTAGTGACGTGAAGTTTGTGAAGTCGACAATCACTCTCATGCCTAACTAGTCTACTACTCAACTCCTAAGGGCCATCCAATACCTGATCATGAAATATTTGAGTTCACTAATGTATTCATTTTGTATCCTGTTCATGTATTGTCCCCACCCCTTCAATTGCTTTTCTTTCCCTCGACCAACCAGCACATACTTTGACCCAGAAGACACTACTGGTAATGACCTGGAAAGTGCCTGTGTAACATATTCCATGAGAGAACTTGAGAACTTTCATGAACCTAACATAGTACTAGACAATGTGTGTCAGGATCAATTCCAGGTTTTCAATTCCAATTCCTCTGTAAAATCAGTTCCCAGTTTCAGAATTGGAATTGAAATTCATTTTTAGAGACATAATAAATGTTGTGATTGTTCAACTGCTTTCATTTGAAGCCAATTTAATTGACTAACAGTGACTTCAATTGAAGTAATTTGTTGCTAATTGCAATTTTAACCAATGATCTGTTGGAATTGATTAAAAGGGCATAGGAATTAGAATTGGGTATTGTTTTTAAATTTGATTTGGAAGTAGAACTGAAAAACAGGACCCTGGTACCAAATATCAGGTTTTAAAATGAAAATACATGTCTTGTTTGTGTTTCTTTCAATACTGCACACCTGAGACCTATGTAGCTAATGGAAGAGCAAAACAGAGTTATTACGACAATCACTTTAACAACCTATCACAAGAAGCGAGGGCAATACAAACGAATGCCATCCTGAGTAAAGCAGCAGGCGCACTAGTTTACCCCCCTGGGTGAATTAAAGAGGGTGAAACTCAAGCACATCAAATCAATATCCAAGAAACTGAGAAAAATAAAACCAAGGCAAGCAGGGTTGATTAGTAGCTTAGTACCACTCAGCTGCAGGTAGGTAGAGGCATTTGGAAGATTAGGTATCAGATAAGACTGTCCAGAATACAGGGTTCTGGAGGCAGGACATTGCTGAGCCTCAGGGCTGTTAAAACAAAGGCTGTTTAACTAACTGAATCTGTTATACTGACACGTGTATACATCTAACAGTGTACAAGCTAATTCAGTAATATGAAATAGACATACTGTACAAACCATCCTCTACCCCACATTCTGATACTCTTAATATCTTCAGCAGAAGAATATTTTCAAGTTCCATCACAATTGGAGAAGCAGTTCTTTGGATAAATATTAAAGTGTGACACACAGTACAGACCCTGAAAAGATGAAACACTCAATAAGCCATGCAAAATGTATGCTGTAATGGAAATAGAAACACTATATTGAAAAAAAAGATATCTTTTTATACAAGTTCTGAGATCACATTTTCGTATTCAGTTCTGCTGAGTCAATATATACTGTATATATTTTTTTACTAAATCTCATATTGGAATCTATCTTGCATTCTTATCGAATCACATTTCAGTGCGTTGTTAATTAAGGATTTATTCTATACTATATAAATGCATACTTTATTTTATTATTTATATTTCGTTTATGGATTAAAAAACTGTAATCAAATGACATGTATTATTAAGGAGCTGCACACCATGCAAATACAAACTCTAATCATGCTATAGAAACAGCTCAATGGACAATCTGTTTTCCTAATAAATTGTTCTATGCTTTTCCATTATAACCCTTATTTAATTGTAGAGTATGGATGATTATATTTATTTTGGTTTATTAAAAAATGGGATGTGTCAGAGAATAGATATTGAATTAAGAATGCAAAAAGGTAAACCCTATCATCTTCACTGTATCAATGTGTGTCCATTGTTTGATATTAAACAATGCTCATAACTAAACTAAACAGGCAATAACTATTATTCCTGAATAGCTAAAACCTTACCAGCTTGCACAGGTGGCGTTTTACAAATAAACATCCCCAAGCTATTCAATTTTCTTTCTTTAACCAAAATGTATAAAATGTCAACACTAAATCAGAGATTCAAAGAAAACACATGGGGGTAGTTAGTTAAACAGATGAATATGTGTTACTTCAAGTAATTGTAGCTGACAAAGTAGTTCCAGAAATGATGTCTGCCACACACATCCATTGATTACATAGGCCGCAAATGTGTAGTTTTGAAAGAAACACATGTTTTTGCAAACATATGATTTATAAAACTATGGCCTGGTTATTTTACCGGTCACTAATGGGTTTAGATGTGATTTAAAGTTCTGCTAAATCGCAAGCTGGAACATAAATGGAAAATTAACAAATGACAGGTCTTTTATCTCACCGGAAAGATGGTATGATTAAATATAAGAACATAAGAAAGTTTACAAACGAGAGGAGGCCATTCAGCCCATCTTGCTCATTTGTTGTTGATAGCTTATTGATCCCAGAATCTCATCAAGCAGCTTCTTGAAGGATCCCAGGGTGTCAGCTTCAACAACATTACTGGGGAGTTGATTCCAGACCCTCACGATTCTGTGTAAAAAAGTGCCTCCTATTTTCTGTTCTGAATGCCCCTTTAAGGCTGCTAAATATTCTGTGATGACTAACCACTTTAATAATACAATTATTAATATAAGAAATCAGATATCAGATAGCACGCTCAACCTCGATGAGGCATTCTGCAATACTGACAAAACTAAAGCAGATCCAATCTGTGAAATCAGATTTCAGATAGCACGCTCAACCTCGATGAGGCATTCTGCAATACTGACAAAACTAAAGCAGATCCAATCTGTGAAATCAGATTTCAGATAGCACGCTCAACCTCGATGAGGCATTCTGCAATACTGACAAAACTAAAGCAGATCCAATCTGTGAAATCAGATTTCAGATAGCATGCTCAACCTCGATGAGGCATTCTGCAATACTGACAAAACTAAAGCAGATCCAGTCTGTGAAATCAGATTTCAGATAGCACGCTCAACCTCGATGAGGCATTCTGCAATACTGACAAAACTAAAGCAGATCCAATCTGTGAAATCAGATTTCAGATAGCACGCTCAACCTCGATGAGGCATTCTGCAATACTGACAAAACTAAAGCAGATCCAGTCTGTTCAACCAGATATCAGACAGCACGCTCAACCTCGATGAGGCATTCTGCAATACTGACAAAACTAAAGCAGATCCAATCTGTGAAATCAGATTTCAGATAGCACGCTCAACCTCGATGAGGCATTCTGCAATACTGACAAAACTAAAGCAGATCCAATCTGTGAAATCAGATTTCAGATAGCACTCTCAACCTCGATGAGGCATTCTGCAATACTGACAAAACTAAAGCAGATCCAATCTGTGAAATCAGATTTCAGATAGCACTCTCAACCTCGATGAGGCATTCTGCAATACTGACAAAACTAAAGCAGATCCAATCTGTGAAATCAGATTTCAGATAGCACTCTCAACCTCGATGAGGCATTCTGCAATACTGACAAAACTAAAGCAGATCCAATCTGTGAAATCAGATTTCAGATAGCACTCTCAACCTCGATGAGGCATTCTGCAATACTGACAAAACTAAAGCAGATCCAATCTGTGAAATCAGATTTCAGATAGCACTCTCAACCTCGATGAGGCATTCTGCAATACTGACAAAACTAAAGCAGATCCAATCTGTGAAATCAGATTTCAGATAGCACGCTCAACCTCGATGAGGCATTCTGCAATACTGACAAAACTAAAGCAGATCCAATCTGTGAAATCAGATTTCAGATAGCACGCTCAACCTCGATGAGGCATTCTGCAATACTGACAAAACTAAAGCAGATCCAATCTGTGAAATCAGATTTCAGATAGCACGCTCAACCTCGATGAGGCATTCTGCAATACTGACAAAACTAAAGCAGATCCAATCTGTGAAATCAGATTTCAGATAGCACTCTCAACCTCGATGAGGCATTCTGCAATACTGACAAAACTAAAGCAGATCCAATCTGTGAAATCAGATTTCAGATAGCACTCTCAACCTCGAAGAGGCATTCTGCAATACTGACAAAAGTAAAGCAGATCCAATCTGTGAAATCAGATTTCAGATAGCACTCTCAACCTCGAAGAGGCATTCTGCAATACTGACAAAACTAAAGCAGATGCAATCTGTGAAATCAGATTTCAGATAGCACTCTCAACCTCGATGAGGCATTCTGCAATACTGACAAAACTAAAGCAGATGCAATCTGTGCATCCTTTGCTTCTATTAACCAGCCTGATCTGATTGACTAAGTTGATGGGCCAAATCAACTACATGCACTTTAGATCCTATTCCCATTAACTTGTGTAAAGAAGTATTTTCTAGCATAGATAACATGGTCTTAAGTACTAGAAATGGTTCCCTGTCATCTGGTATTGTTCACAACTCCTTTAAGGTCGATGCAATAAAACCATTACTTAAAAAACCAACCAGGCTAATGCAGTTGGTAAATCTGGCAGGAGATAGCTGATCAGGTTAATGCGGTTGGTAAATCTGGCAGGAGATAGCTGATCAGGTTAATACAATTGGTAAATCTGGCAGGAGATAGCTGATCAGGTTAATGCGGTTGGTAAATCTGGCAGGAGATAGCTGATCAGGTTAATGCAGTTGGTAAATCTGGCAGGAGATAGCTGATCAGGTTAATGCGGTTGGTAAATCTGGCAGGAGACAGCTGATCAGGTTAATACAATTGGTAAATCTGGCAGGAGATAGCTGATCAGGTTAATGCGGTTGGTAAATCTGGCAGGAGATAGCTGATCAGGTTAATACAGTTGGTAAACCTGGCAGGAGACAGCTGATCAGGTTAATACAGTTGGTAAATCTGGCAGGAGACAGCTGATCAGGTTAATGCAGTTGGTAAATCTGGCAGGAGACAGCTGATCAGGTTAATGCGGTTGGTAAATCTGGCAGGAGATAGCTGATCAGGTTAATGCGGTTGGTAAATCTGGCAGGAGATAGCTGATCAGGTTAATGCGGTTGGTAAATCTGGCAGGAGATAGCTGATCAGGTTAATACAATTGGTAAATCTGGCAGGAGATAGCTGATCAGGTTAATACAGTTGGTAAACCTGGCAGGAGATAGCTGATCAGGTTAATACAGTTGGTAAATCTGGCAGGAGATAGCTGATCAGGTTAATGCCACTGGTAATGTAAAAAGGGAGATCATAGACTGCTGGAAGTGCTGGCAAAGATGAATGTCAGATTGTAAAAAACAAACAAACTGCAGTCTTCACACTCTTCTGGGGGGATCATCTTTCAAGATCTCTTCCTCCTCTGATGTGCAGCCCACACAAGCTCACTGAACCCTGCCATTTGCTCCACTTACACAATGAATAGGCTACGAACCTGATTCTTTATGTTTTTCAAACAGTAAGCAAACAGCCTGTCCTGCTCAGGCGAGTTAACAATAGAATTTAATGTATGATTTACAAATAGCAAAATACTTAAATTAACAAATTATTGGATAATAAAACATAGACTTTTTTTATTATTACTATTGGCTTAAATACATGTTCCTACACAGAAATTATGCTAGAAAAACAGAACTGTGTTAGGAAGTTAGACCGATAAAACACATCTCATTATCCGCCTGGTCTGAGGCACCTGTTCATTATGAGGGTGGATTAACGACACCGTACAGCTTTATGAATCAGACAAATACTGTATGTTAATGAGAAAATTGGTCTCTAGGGCAAGTTATTCTAATGTTGCAATGAAATATTGTTATGTTACATCTATTACTGGCACGATAAGGAGATGGTAAGTTTTATGCATGTGTACTACACTAGGTTAAAGAAATCTTGCAAACCATACTTTGACTGTCTCGCATTTCCCAGGTCATTTCCCCAGGAGAGTGAAATTGTCCCACTACCTTCTCTTCTTTCCTATCAATAACCAACCAGCTGCTTCCTCTATTGAGTGACATATTTTCAGCCAGTAACATTATCCAGAAGACACTGCTAGTGTAAAATGACCAAGAAAATAAAGTAGTAACAGACTTCCAGGAAGACAAGGAAAGCAAACTGAAAACTTCCTTTAACCTGTAAACATGTTTGCTGTAACGTGTTTGAGTAAATGAATGTTAGCTGCAATTACAATTCATATTAGCTACGATTTGTTGGAAATATTGTGGTAAACTGACATTTTTTAAGTTGTATTATTTGCTTCTAGTGAAGAAAACTATCAAAAAACTACCAAAAAACTCCATGACAGAATAAATGAAGCGCAACAATCCCATTTGGAATAAACAAAATAACACCAGTGTACCAAAAGACATTTCCTCTCAAGAGCTCATACTACCTACGATTCTTCCCTGTCTTCTCATCCTTTTTATTTCTATTTCCCTCTTGTACTGTCTAATTATATTCTACTCTTTTCCATTCTTATCTACATGACTAATTAGCCACGCACACCTCTGCAAGCACAAAGTCCTATCTGTGGATAATAAACACACACTCACTCCTAAACGCATAGCAGATATTTTTCTTCAATCTCTTAAAAATTGCAACAAAATTTGATCAAAAGAATTGCATTTTATTTATTTAATTGCGTTTTGTGACTCACATTGTTTTTTTTTTTGTGATCAAATATTTATTGGAAAACAAGAAATACCACATAACAATTCAATACAGAAAATCACTTCCATGTTCCCCTTATACTACCCCCACCCCCTACCCCCCACCCCCCCACTCTCCCCCCCAAGAAGGACCCTAAGAGTCTATTTCAGAGAGTAATAACTGAGGACGGGCTTATTCGAGATTTAATGGGGTCTGCCGCTGCTCCCCAGGCCTGTACAGCCCCCTCCCTCGCCCCATGGACCCAAGCAATAGAAATCTCCATCTATATAAGGCAGAGGGTCACATTGTCAGGATCAAAAAAATGCATGATGTATGCCAAAATGACAAAACACGTGAATATTCTCAAAATTAACACTGTTTGTTTAAGGTGTCATAATCAGAGAGTCTGGCCCATACAAAGATGGAGAAACATGGTGTTCAGTGATGAATCCAGATTTCTGCTTCGTCATGAATGTTTTACGGCCAACTGTGTGCAGCATGATGACAGATTTGATGGTGGAAGCGTCATGGTGTGGGCGGAAATCTCAGACAGTGGCAGAACCAACCACGTTCAAGGCAACCTCACAGCTCAGCGCTATTGTCATGAGATCATACGGCCTCACGTGATCCCATTCATTAACTATCATAGCGTCATTCTCCAGCATGACAATGCATGACCGCACACAGCTCGAGCCACCACAGATTTCCTCAATCAGAACAATGCTCAAGTGCTTCCCCGGCCGTCTCGATCACCAGATCTGAACCCCATTGAGCATTTGTGGGACGAGCTTGATTGCCGTATGAGACGGCGTCACCCCGAACCACAGACGTTACAATGACTTTTCCAGGAATTTGAGTAGGTTGCCATATATATATATATATATATATATATATATATATATATATATATATATATATATATATATATATATATATATATTGAATCTCAACCATTCCAACATTTGAAGAAATGTTTCTCGTTTAATTACATTGCTTTTAGTATTTAAAAAAATGAACATCTACACTGTATTACAGCAATAAATAAAGGAATTTAATTTCACCCTGCAGACCACGCAGCCGTGCCTTTACCAGGGGAGACATCTAGGAAACTCACATAAATGTAGTTGACACATGTACTGTGTGTATGTTTTTCACAAGACACCCAATTTAGAATCCCAGTTTAACTCAGTTGAGCAGTGGGTTCCATTTGTTATCTGTACATTCACAAACTTACAATCGACAGGAAGCACAGAAGGAAAAGCAAAGCTGCAGTTAAGCAATCTCACAAGCCTTCAGGTTTGCATTGATTGATGCGGCTGTGTCAGTAAATCCTTCAGAAAATGCTGAATTCTATATATTCTTTTTTTTTTCAAAGGCTGCAAATCCATTTTATAGTTAATTGATGAAGCCATGAAGTACAACTTATGTGTTATTGATCTGCTCGAGCAGTTATTGAGCCAGATTAGAAGCTTGGGCACTTGACACTCAATTGAGTTATATGCTACTGCTAAAGTACTGGCCTTGCTTATCACTATGAGCCAAATATTATATTTGAAGGTATTAATTATATCCGGTATTCGTATAGTAATTTGGTGGAAATAAATTGTCCACAGTTAATATTTACTTCAAATACAATAGGAACCTATTGATGAACTCTGAACTGTTTACTACATTGTAAATTCTTGAACTTTTTAAAGTAATTTTCAACTGATTTATCAAACATTTAGCAGCCTTTTGTAACTTTTTTCTAAATCTAAAAAAATACAAATAGATGTTGACACATAAATTACATAATTGCCAACATATTTGCATTTTAGTTAATGTACTGTAACACATTTATGAGCAGGTGTTTATTTTTCAATTACTAAACAAAGGCATTTAGAGCATAATAAAAGACATTCAGAGTATAATAAAAGTTATGAACGAGATGAAGCCACCTGGCCCATCATTGCTTGAGTCAGCATCAACAGCTTGGCAAGGTAACCCAACCCATACTCTCACTACCCTGTCTCCGTCCCTCTGTCCTAAATCACCTCCCGCCTTTCCAACTGTATCATCTGGTCCTACTCTCTGTGTTGTGCTTAAAATATTAACTCATTTTAGGATTTAAAAACGTCAGTGTTCTAGACCAGTGGTTTTCAAATGTGTTGTTAAAACTGTAGCCCTTCTGTCTGGAGGTTTCAGCTCAAGTATTCCTTTTCAATTGTCGCTCTACTGAATGGTATCACACATGTAATCTGGTTCACAAAATAATTTTTTGTCCCCTGTGTATTTAATATATATTATGTCCAGGGTTTCTGTTTTTCAGGTTTTATTAATTGTATTTTTTGGTGCTTATTTTTTAGCTATTTTCGAGTTTCTTTCTTGTAGATTGTTTTTTCTGGGGCTTTCGTTTTTGATATACTGTATGAAATTTTTTTTTTGTTACGTTTCAAAATAATTGAGAGTTTTTTTTTTTTTTTTAAATATGTATAGTAGTAACTCGACAGTATTTGCACACTTAAGTTGTACCTTCTTTCCTTTGCTAATCCTTTGAAATCCCTCTGGTCATGGGCACATTCTTCTGGGGTTTTTGTGTGGAGGCATTTTTGTACATTTTGCCACAATTCTGTTTTAAATCCTCCGTATCTTAACTGTAATACAGCTTTAAATCCAGCTGACAAGCCTCCAACCTGATTGTAATCTTGTTTTATATCTCACAAGCAGAGTCTCCAATAGAAATGTAGGAATGTGCTGTGTCACTCAGTAGTTTGGGCGGGTTTAAAGCTATTTTCTGTTCTGAATGCCCCTTTATCTAATCTCCATTTGTGACCCCTGGCCTTGTTTCTTTTTTCAGGTTGAAAAAGCCTCCTGGGTCGACATTGTCAACACCTTTTAGAATTTTGCTTGAATCACGTCGCCACGTAATCTTCTTTGTTCAAAGACTGAACAGATTCAATTATTTTAACCTGTCTGCATATGACATTCCTTTTAAACCCGGAATAATTCTGGCTGTTCTTTCTTTGCACTCTTTCTAGAGCAGCAATATCCATTTTGTAGCGAGGTGACCAGAACTGAACACAATATTCTAGATGAGGTCTTACTAATGCATTGTTAAGTTTTCACATTACTTCCCTTGATTTAAATTCAATACTTTTCACTATATATCTGAGCATTTTGTTGGCCTTTTTTATAGCTTGCCCACATTGCCTAGATGAAGACATTTCACTGTCAACACAAACTCCTAGATCTTTTTTTCAATTTCAATATATCCCATATGGTATTTATAATGCACATTTTTTTTGTCTGCGTGCAGTACCTTACACTTTTCTCTATTAAATGGATTTAATTAGGAGTTTTTGCCACTGATCAACACAAAAATAGTCCATAATGTCAAAGTGAAAAATAAAATCTTCAAATTGTTCTAAATTAATTACAAATACAAAACAGAAAATAATTGATTGCATAAGTATTCACCCCCTTGAGTCAATATTTGGTAGAGGCACCTTTGGCAGCAATTACAGCCATGACTCTCTTTGGATTAGTTAGGCATGAGTATAACTGTGGTGGTTCTAGTGCTGAATCAATGTACTCAGCTTCATTTAGTTTGTAGTTTAAATTAGTTTTTACTTCTGCTTTTTTTTTTCAAATTCACAGTTTTGCCTGGATTCTAAATGCAATAAGGCCCTTCAGGAGGTCTGTACTCGTTGAATATACAGACTCCTCAGGGGCTGGAGGCACCCAGCTTTATACTGTGCCACACAACGCATACACAATCAGAAACTTTTATTAAACCAACATAAAAAATATTCAAAGGGACTGGGTATAACTTTCTGACACTTTGCACTTTCTGTAGGCTCTTGGGTTTTCATCCTTTGTTTTTCTTTTGTAAGAAATGTATAAATGTTTGTTTTGAGAAACAGTACACAGTATAATCTGACTGTACTTTACTAAACACTGCATCACTTCAACCAGCCGCTATTGCTGTTACTAAAATGAGCCGCACCTAATAAATAAAACAAAAAAACAGCAAAGTCTGAGACTTGTGATTATTATTTATGCTAAGCAGAGCATTTATATTTCTATAATATTCAGAAAGATTGTGGTTCCCTGATTAGTGTTCAATTATACAACGATTTGAAAACTGCAAAATTAATCAACAGCACAGAGTGCTCTGAACAGAGCTCCACAGAATCCTGGACGCCTGCCTCACACATTCTAATATCAGAGTGGAAAGCCGTTCAGTCGAAATCACACGTGTGCACAGGTCATTTGAACTACACTAACCTTTATGCTGCTAAACAAAAATGAAATATTTATGAACAGTGGTTTAGAGAGAATATATAATACAGTTTGTAAAAAATCAACACCAGATCTTTATTTCCTTTAACTTCTGTTTATCCCCTATGACTCTTAGTACCCCAGGGGTACGCATACTCCCAGTTGAAAACCCCTGCTCTAGACTAAACAGATTTCGTTTCATCCCTTTGTTCTGAAAACATACCTTACAGTTCTGGGATCAGTCTGGTTGCTCTTCGCTGGATTTCCCCTAAAGGTGTGTTGTTTGTAATGCAAGCACAGAGCTAGAGCACACTATTCTATGTGTGGTCTCACCTGCATGATACACAACTTCATCAATTTAGTAACTTTTACATCTGAGCGTAAACAAATGTTGTATAGATCACTTGCATTAAATCTGAAGTTGCAAACCCCTTTTTGGATCATTCACTGGCTCCAGATACTCTACTGTGTTGTTAGTCTTGATATTTTGAACAGCATGTCATGCTTTTTCCCAGGATTTTTCATATATTAGCACATATGCCCATTCCATATGAACGGAGCCCACTGCTATTGCAACGTACAGGTGCCAAACCCCACATTGTCCATCTGCCTGCAAGCTTTTTCACAATGTTACTCATTTCATTAACAAAGCAATCATGAAACATTCCTTCAGGCAGCAATCAACTGAAAAGCTGCAGCGTTAAACATTATGTTTATAACAACACACTTCCTCTATCAAAATGACTGTGCTTCATCAAATTCATATTTTTATTTTTTGGTTTTAAATTAACAAAAGCATATTTTTGCTTTCACAGCAATGGGAAATATATAAAGACACCATTAGCATTCCTGATTGTATAAATGTGTTTTGATGCCATTTCTACAAGGTTGACCATTCAAATCCTATTGTGTGAACACCCACAGTCTCGCGGTATAATCTGTCCTCCAACACATTTTGGAATGGAGAAATCCTTTGCAGAATGAAGTTGGACATCTAAGAGGGCGCGGGGCACCCCAGAGTAGCGTTGTACCCAGTTTCTCTTGTTCTCTTTACGTCATGAGAATATTCCTCACGGAGAACCGCTGAAACAAACACAGTTTTGTGCGTAGGTGTATTCTCAGCGAAGACATAAACACAATACAACGCGGCAGAAAAAAAGCACTGCAAAGAGCAGAAGAAAATGAAGGTACAGACACACAGACTTAGCAGCGTAGCTTGTATTCAGGGTATTAGCTGCACTGTCTGGGCCCCAAATTTTCATGGACGGGCCATTTATGACATTTATGACCAATATGCACCCTGAGGACACTTAGTCTAGATTACAGTCTGATACGATTTGGCATGAAATGTCGCTCCATAACTTTGTGGGCCCATTAGCACAATGGGTGGGCCCAGGCCCCTCAGGCCCAAGCGTGTGCCGCCCCTGGTTGAGGTTCAACAGCTATTAATTAAGGTTAAAGGGAGGGAGAGAGACGGAAAATAAAAACCAAAAACTAGAAGCCCTAATTACATTTAGGACTTCTGTTTTTTACATTTTTTTTATTATTATTAGTTACATATTTTGGTGCTTATTTTTAGCTATTTTCGAGTTTTATATATGTTGTTTTTTTGGGGGCTTTCGTTTTTGACATACTGATGAAATTAGTGTTTTCGGTTACTTTCCAAAATGCTTGGGCATTTTTTTCTGTCACAATATGTAGTAACTCAACAGTACCTGCACACTTAAGTTGTACCTTCCTTCCTTTGCTGTCTCCCACAACGAAATCCCTCACGGGCACATTCTCCTGCATTCTCTCTAAGCGTGTTTTTTACATTTTGTCACAATTTGCAATCCTGTTTTAAATCCTCCGTATCTTAACTGCAACACAATAATTCCCACAACAAGCCACCATTCAGGTTTATAGTATTCAAAACGAATCAATGACAGATATACAAGTCAGGAATGATCGAGAGACATTGCCCAGCTGCACTGGGAAAGGTAGCTTGTTTTTGAAGTGGGAAAGTGGTGATGCAGTCAATGTGAATTGAATAACCATTTCCAGTGTTTTTCCGGTGTTTATTATACACTGATTTCATTTTATGTTTTGTATCGGGGGTGTTTTATCGATTAAAACCGAAAAGCTGAATGTTAAAAATAACATTAAAATATAACCCTGTATGCTAGGGGTTCGAGGACAGTTGATAGGTCTGGAAAGGGGTAGGTCACAATCAGAAATATAACCCTGTATGCTAGGGGATCGAGGACAGTTGATAGGTCTGGAAAGGGGTAGGTCACAATCAGGAATATAACCCTGTATGCTAGGGGTTCGAGGAGAGTTGATAAGTCTGGAAAGGGGTAGGTCACAATCAGAAGCTTGGGAACCGCTGATCTAGACAATGTGAGGAAGCTGTAAAAAAGGCCAACAAAATGCTCGGCTATATAATGAAAAGTGTTGAATTTAAATCAAGGGAAGTAATGTGAAAACTTTACAATGCATTAGTAAGATCTCATCTAGAATATTGTGTTCAATTCTGGTCACCTCCTCAACTATTAATATCTTGTTACAGCAACCTCTTCGTCCCTCGCTACAAAAATGTTCTAGAAAGAATGCAGAGAAGAGCAACCAGACAAATGAATTGACCCAGGGGACTTTTTCGACCTGAAAAAAGAAACAAGGACCAGGAGTTACAAATGGAGATTGATAAAGGAACAGAAAATAGGAGGCACTTTTTTACACAGAGAATTGTGGGAATCTGGAACCAACTCCCCAGTAATGTTGTTGAAGCTGACACCCTGGGATCCTTCAAGAAGCTGCCTGATGAGATTCTGGGATCAATAAGCTACTAACAACCAAACGAGCAAGATGGGCCAAATGGCCTCCTCTCATTTGTAAACTTTCTTATGTTCTTATGTTCTAAACACAGTATTTAAACACACAGAGAACACAGACACAGTCACAAGTCCACAGTGAGTGCTGTAGTGCTTGTGGTGAAATACAATTTACTTGTGCACAGTGGTGAAGTGTTGTCCGGTTGGTAGGCTGAACAAGCGGGCCTCTACTGGCGGAAAGTTGGCAAGACCCAGCTTGTCCGCTTCTGTACAGAGAGTCAACAGAACGGGAAACCGCTGCAGCTGTAGCTGGGAGAGTCTAAGTAGACTGTAACTCGAACAGAAAATCTGGGTGTACCGGAGGGGCAGCAGGTGTGAAAGAGCACCTCTCGTCCCTTGTTTCAGGCCAAAGAACCTGTAACGCCGCAGTAGCTCGCTAAATTAAATGCATTAAACAACCTCCCAGATCTCATCCATCTGTCCCGTCTGCGAAATGTGAGCGACTGCTTTTCTTCCTTCTCCATTTTGCAGGAGGGGAAGGTGAAGAGGATTAGGAAGATGAAGAGGAAGGTAAGGAACTAATCTCGGCTCTACTCTTCTTAGGACTGCTCCCCCCCTTGGCACAGAGCCTCGGGAAGAGGGTCCAGCCTCACTCATAGGTGAATGCTGCGCAAGCGAGGAGGAACGCTCCTTTTAGTGACGTGCTACGTGGTTCTCTAGTGTACGCTTGGAGAAGGGAGCCCACAATTCACAGAAAGTGACGTCAGTCAAGGGCATGCACGGAGCCCAGACAGACAATGCATTTTTCGTGTAAGTCATTTGCATGCAGTTTAGCCTTGCAAGAGACACAAGTATGGAACCCTGACATGACAATAGTGCTGTGTTCACAACAAACAGTGTACAGACCACACAGTGGAGTATTGACACCTTATGTGCTTAGAACCAAGACTGTGATCATCACATGACTAATTGCCATAGAAGAAAGTAAGTACTGTTCTCTTACAAGAAACAAAATCTGTTAGGAAGTTTGTGTTTAAGTTTGTTCTAGTATTTAATTCATGACTTTTAATTAAATTGTGGCAGTATTCTGTGAGCACCACTGAATGGTCTTCAAATGAAAAGCAGTGTACAAATTATTAAGTGATCCAGCCTTTCCACCACTCTCCTGTGTTGCTAGTAGGATGTGGATACGTGGGTACTTGTGCTCAGGACAAGATCTATTAACCTTCTAACAGCAACATAAATACAATGTTTATGTTCTTGCGGTGCCACAATTCTATGTGAAAGAGAATGTAAATCTTTTTTTACAAACTCACACGTAGCAGGGTAGCAGCAGGAAAGAGACTCAGAGGAAGGAAGCTGCAGTTTAAGCGTTAAAGCACACTTTAATAAACACAAATAGAACAAACAAAAAGGGCATAAGGGCCAAAATAAAGGTTTAACAAAACACAAAACACGACGTCAGGCTGGGCATTCACCTTCACTGAACACAGACACAATATACAAACACAGCAACAACACAGACTAAAAAAAAATACCAACCACTCTCAAAATGGAGCCCTGTGCTCTCCTTCTATAGGATGTGGCTGCTTCCAATTAGCAACAATTATTCTATTCAAGAGCGGCAATATTCTCACATGACAGGAATTAACCCCATCCCTGCCAACAACCACCAAAACACACACAAACACCACTGTATTTACAGGCACTCTGCCATGTCAAATTGTTAATATAACTTTAGAGAAACCTGAGATGACATACAGATTCAGAGGGGAAATCAGAAATCTGTAGCAACTGGGGAGTTTATGACTGCGTCTGCTGTTAATTTCACAAACAGCTGTCAAACCCAGTAAACATATGCATAAAATAATTAACAAACAAGAGGAGGACATCACAGTTCAAACTAGTAGCTAATTTATCTGATGAAGAACAAAATATATACATGCTATACTATAATATACCGTATATGCTCAAACTCTTGACTGTCCACCCTTATTCATATCAGCAACCAGGTTTTATTGGAAAAAGGTTCCTCAGCCCCCACACCCCCTTTAATTATTCAATATCTGAAATTATTATGTTTACTTACAAGTCAAAAACGATTTTCCTTATCCATAATTAAACTAGTATTATTGATGGATATTTATTTTGTGTTTATTTGTAATAAAATAACATTTTCAAAAGTTTTTTTTTTTTCACTCATTTGGCCCTAACATCAGGCCCGGTGTCAGGGGTAGGCGACATTGGCGTCTACCTTTGGCACCGAATAATGGGTAGGCATAAAAAAATGGTGTGAATAATACTGTCCTGCGATAGTGATAACACTGTCCTGCGATAGTGATAACGCTGTCCTGCGATAGTGATGACGCTGTCCTGCGATAGTGATGACGCTGTCCTGCGATAGTGATGACGCTGTCCTGCGATAGTGATAACGCTGTCCTGCGATAGTGATAACACTGTCCTGCGATAGTGATAACACTGTCCTGCGATAGTGATAACGCTGTCCTGCGATAGTGATGACGCTGTCCTGCGATAGTGATGACGCTGTCCTGCGATAGTGATGACGCTGTCCTGCGATAGTGATAACGCTGTCCTGCGATAGTGATAACACTGTCCTGCGATAGTGATAACACTGTCCTGCGATAGTGATAATACTGTCCTGTGATAGTGATGACACTGTCCTGTGATAGTGATAATACTGTCCTGTGATAGTGATGACACTGTCCTGTGATAGTGATTTTGACAGAGGTCATGTAGGCTGCTGTGGGATCTTTTGAATACAACCCCAGTGGTGCTGCATCGATTTCATTGTGGCTAATTAGCACCTATAGCCAAATCACTGCCCAAGTAAAGAGAAGATTGAGAAAATAAGCAATTACTTTCTAATCTCTCTCTCTCTCTCTCTCTCTCTCTCTCGTGGAGGATTGTGGGAAGGGCTTGCAGAGAGGTGGAACGCCGGTGCGGTAGGACCGGGAAATTTAAAACTTTATTTATTTATTTATTTATTTATTTATTTATTTATTTATTTATTTATTTATTTTGTTTGTTTGATAGTTACCTAGTTGTTTTTTTTTTTTTTTTTTTTTTTTTTTTTTTGTGTGTTTGTTTGTTCGTAGGTTAGTGGTGTGTGTGTGTGTGTTTGTTTGTTTGGAGGGTGTTTGGAGATCCCGTTATGGGGTCTCGTTCAGGAGGGCTGGGGGCTCTCACCCGCCGACACGGGGTCCGTTGCCTGCCTGACCCCGGGGTTTCGGTGGAGGAGTGCCTGCTGGCAGTAGGAGAGGTGGTGGGGTTTGAAAATATTATGTCGGCGTCAAGAATGAATAAAGCGCTAGTAATATTTTTAGTGGAGGTGTCTCTGGTACACAAGCTGGTAGAGGAAGGATTTACAGTGAAAGGTGAATTTGTTCAGGTTTCCCCTCTAGTAAC
The DNA here is from genome assembly GCF_017654505.1 of Polyodon spathula. Lineage (NCBI taxonomy): Eukaryota > Metazoa > Chordata > Actinopteri > Acipenseriformes > Polyodontidae > Polyodon > Polyodon spathula. The sequence goes on along the minus strand of NC_054574.1, from coordinate 3,036,203 downwards.
CCCGGTTACGAAAGTTATTATTTCTAATGTGCCTCCGTTTTTAAAAAATGAGCAATTAGAAAAGAATTTAGCTCGTTTTGGTAAACTGGTGTCCCCGATTAAGGGAATCCCGCTGGGGTGCAAAAATAACAGTGTTAGGCACGTCATGTCGTTTAGAAGGCAGGCGTTTGTCTTACTAAATGATCCTAACCAAGTCATTAATGTTGCCTGGAATTTTAACGTGGAAGGGATGAATTGTGTAGTTTTTGTCAGTTCCGAAACGATGAGATGTTTTTACTGTGGAGAACAGGGACACCAGAGAAAAGCCTGCCCGAGAAAAGAGGCTAGAGCGGAGACAGGGCAGGATCAGGGCGATGCTGGCGGGGAGGAAGTCGGGGGTGTTGGGGGTGAGCGGGAGGAAGAGTCGGCTCCCCCAGCGCAGCCGCAGAGCGAGCCGGTGCTGACCGAGGAGGGGGCGATCCAGAGGGAAACCGGAGCAGAACCACCAACACCACGGCCTCGCACAAAGAGACCCAGCCGCAGCCTGTCACTGACGGGTTCGGAGGATAATACCGCTACTACTGAGAATGGTGAAGAATCATTCAAGGTAGTAGCGAAAAAGACACGAATTCAGCGGAAGGCTGCAGAGCTGCCGGATGGCAGAGCGCAGCCAGTGCAGAACTCCGAACCCGTGCAGACAGGGAGACTGCGGGCTCCAGGCGGGGCGTCAGTCCCTCCCAACGCGGAGGAAGAGAGCACAGCGCAGGGTGAGCCAGGCGCGGTGCAAGACTCTCCGCTAGCTGAATCTCAGCCGCCTGAAATAGTGCCGGCTGTAGCAGAGACCGGTGTCGGGGAGTCGGAGGGAGCTGCGGAGGAACGGATTCTCGGGGGCGAGCGAGAGGACAGCGCGGATGAGATGGAGGGGGAGCTCTCTGACTCCTCGCTTATCTCAGACATCCCTGATAGCCAACCCGTCAGTAAGAAAAAGTTATACACACTTGAGCAGGTAAATGATTTTATGATAGAAACAAAAGGGAAAAGGGGAGTAGAAATAGAGAGTTTTTTCCCTGATCTAAGGTTATTTCTCCACTCCGCTCACGTTATAACAAGGAAAGCCACAATAGAAGAATTTGATCAGCCAAAACGTTATAGATTAAAAAAAATTGTTCAGAAAATTAAAAAGGATCTTAAAAGTGGTTCAAAATCTCTTGTTTAAAAATGGCTGTGTTTTATGAAACGTCTTTTATTACTTGTTTTAGTGTGTTTTTTTTTTTTTTTTTTTTTTTTAGCTATGATGGAAAGGTGCGTTTTTATTTCTTTTAATCTAAACGGCTGCAGACAGTCTTTTAAGAGGGCGCAGCTAGTCGGGTTTTTAGAGCAGAAGCAGGCGGGGGTGGTGTTTCTGCAGGAAACGCACTCGGATCAGGAGAATGAGGAGGCGTGGCGAGCGGAGTGGAAGGGGCTGTGCGTGATGAGTCACGGCGCTAGTACCAGTGCAGGAGTAGCCGTGCTTTTTAAACCCAGCCTGGGGGCAGTTTTACTAGATATAGATGAAATCGAGAAAGGGAGGATTTTAAAAGTAAGAGCTAGGCTGGGCAGTACAGTGTATGTTTTTATTAATATTTATGCCCCCAATAGAGGGGGCGAACGAATTTTATTTTTTAAGAAATTAAAGCAAGCTCTTTTTAATATTAATAATAATGATGTGGTGGTAGTAGGAGGAGATTTTAATTGTACTGTTAATTTTAATATTGATAGAAATAATGATGAACCACACCCTCAGTCCTCCAGAGAGTTGGCTGCATTGTTAGAGTCCAGTGACCTGGTTGACATATGGAGATGCCTGCACCCCAGTTCAAGACAATACACCTGGTCTCAGTATCACACAGACTGTGTATATAGAGCAAGACTAGACCGGTTTTATACTTCAAAAAACGATTTAAATAAATTTATCAAAGCAAGAATCATCCCCAGTAGTCTCTCTGACCACCACTGTCTATTAATTACAGTATTAATTCAATCAGAACCCCACAGAGCATCTTACTGGCATTTCAATGTAAAATTATTACAAGATGTAAAATTTAAGCAACAATTCAAACTTTTTTGGATAATTTGGAAAAAAGAAAAAGCACAATATAAAGATTTAAGACAGTGGTGGGACATTGGCAAAATACAAATTAAATGTTTTTGTCAACAATATACTATAAATGCAACCAGGTCACTGAACACAGCCGTGAGAGAACTGGAGTCCAAAATCCTCCTCCTAGAGGAAAGTTTAAATTCAGAATTTAAAGAACAGACCCTGGAGAACCTAAAGGAGCAGAAAATCGCGCTGGGGAGCTTGCTGAAGGAAAGAGTGAAGGGGGCGATTGTGCGTTCCAGATTCATGGAGTTGAGAGACATGGATGCCCCCACTAGTTTCTTCTTCAACCTGGAGAGGAAGAGAGCGGACAGTAGACAGCTGTGTTGTATCAGGACTCCTGGTGGGAAAGAACTGCACACCCGGGAGGAAATCAGCAGAGAGGCGGTGCGTTTTTACAAGGAACTTTATAATAATGAAATGTGCAACATAGAGGACACTGAGCGGCTGCTCCAGGGGTTACCCAGCCTCAGTGAGAAGGAGCAGATTCAGCTGGACGCACCGCTGACCCACCAGGAGATGACCGCCGCTGTCAAGCAGCTCTCCAGCGGAAAGGTTCCCGGGATCGATGGACTGCCAGCAGAATTTTATAATAATTTCTGGGATATAATGGGGGAGGATTTGCTCCAGGTTCTGAGAGAGAGCCTCAGCCACAGGGAGCTGCCTCTTAGCTGCCGTAGGGCAGTGGTTACACTGCTGCCCAAGAAGGGAGACCTATGCCAGCTTAAAAATTGGAGACCTGTGTCAATTTTATGTTCTGATTTAAAGATTTTATCCAAAACAATCGCTAATAGATTAAAAAGTGTTATTGGAACTGTAATACATATGGATCAAACATATTGTATACCGGGTCGCTCTATTTTTGATAACTTGTTTTTTATTCGAGATTTTTTAACTGTAAGTGATATTTGTGATTTTAATGTAGGAATGGTCTCCCTGGATCAAGAGAAGGCTTTCGACAGAGTCGACCACACCTACCTCTTTCATACACTGGAAGCCTTCGGGTTCGGTCCTGGTTTTATTTCTTATATTCGGCTTTTATATTCCAACATTTTTAGTATTTTAAAGATCAACAATGGGCTGAGTCAGCCCTTCCCAGTGTGCAGGGGTATAAGGCAGGGCTGTGCCCTGTCTGGTATGCTGTATTCACTGGTTATAGAGCCCCTGCTGCACCTGCTGAGGGTCAGGCTAGCTGGATGGACAGTGCCCTCCTCGCCCTCCACACCCTCCTCTGCCACAGTGAAGGTGTCTGCCTACGCAGACGATGTGACTGTGTTTGTGAGGGGGGATGCAGATGTCCAAGCGCTGCAGCAGACTCTAAATGAGTTCCAGAGAGCATCTTCTGCCAGAGTAAACTGGGCAAAATGTGACACCTTCCTGTCAGGCGGCTGGGATGAGGGCACCCCTCCTTTCCTGCCTGAGGGGCTGAAATGGAACAGAACAGGTATTAAAGTGTTGGGGGTGTACCTCGGAACAGAAAACTACATGAAAAAGAACTGGGAGGGTTTGTTGGATAGGGTGAGGGGGCGGCTGCAGAGGTGGAAGGGACTGCTGGCTCAACTGTCCTTCAAGGGCCGGGTGCTTGTTATTAATAATCTGGTGGCCTCTAGCTTGTGGCACAAGCTGGTATGCTTGGACCCACCCCAGGGCCTGGTGAAGGAGATCCAGAGAGTGTTGCTGGAGTTCTTTTGGAGCGGGAGACACAGTTTGAGGCCGGCAGTCCTCTACCTCCCTAGTGATGAGGGGGGGCAGGGGCTAGTCAGCATTGCCAGCAGGGTGGCAGCCTTCAGACTGCAGGCGGTTCAGAGACTCCTGTACACTGAGGAGGAGGCTCATTGGAAGAGGCTGGCCTGTTTCCTTCTCAATAGATTTGGGGGGCTGGGGTTAGGAAAACACCTGTTTTTAATTGAGAACACCAGTTTTAGTAAAGCAGGACTTCCTCCTTTTTATCAAAGTATTTTAAAAGCCTGGCAGCTGGTGAGGGTGGAAAGGGATGTGGAGTCCTTGACAGGGCAGGACCTGTTTGAGGAGCCCCTATTTTTTAATCCACTCTTTCCAGTTAAGTTCCTCCAGTCGATGACGCTCTGTGCCAGTTTTTTAAAAGCAGGTGTAACCAGGATGGTCCACCTGTTAAACCTTGAGCTCTCCTGCTGGCTAACTGCCTCCCAGCTAACTGCACAGCTAGGCTGGCACTCAGAGAGGCTTGCAGAAAGACTGATGGGTGAGTTGAGGGGCTGCCTCTCCCCGCGGCTCAAGGCAGTCCTGAGGGAGGAGTTGTCCAGAGGCACAGAGCAGAGACAGCTTTCCTTATTTCCAGGGATGATCGTGTCACCAGCAGTAGGTGAGGAAGGTGACGGCGGTGGAGAGAATGGAGGGACTTTGCTTAAATTGCAGAATGTGGAGGAAATTATCTTTCACACAATGAATGGAAAACAGATATACAAATTGTGTGTTAAAGCCACAGAGTATAGTAGGCTAAGGGGTCTGGTAGACTCTAAGTGGCGAGCTTACTTGGCTGTAGAGGAGGGGCACAGGCCGGTGTGGAGGGTGCTGTACAAGCCGCCTCTCGCCAAGAGAGTGGGGGACCTGCAGTGGAAGATTCTACACTGCATTGTGTCCACAGGCAGGTTTCTCCATAGAGTGGACCCCAGCATCAGTGAGCAGTGCGCTTTTTGCTCAGCAGAGGAAACTCTCTTTCATGCCTACAGTGAGTGTGAGAGGCTGCGGCCACTTTTTAATTTACTGCAGGGAATCCTGAATAATTTAGGGGTCGTTTTTAGTAAGGAGCTTTTTATTTTTGGGGTTCTATACAGTTTTAAAATGAAAAACAGGTGTGTTCTTATTAATTTTTTATTTGGACAGGCAAAATTGGCTATTTTAAAGACAAGGAAAAATCAACTCTCTGGTTCTGGACTGACCAGTTTAGTGGTTCAGTTCAGGGTGCTCGTGGTCAGCCAGATCAGAGTAGAGTTTGAGTATTTTAAACTGGTCAGTAACCTGGAGGACTTTCAGGAGAGGTGGTGTGTGGGAGACGCCTTGTGTGCTGTGAGTGAGGAGGGGGAGCTCCAGTTTTTGTTCTAATTTTATTAAATTTTTGTTTTACAGTGTTTTATTTTTGGCTTTTATCTGTTTTCAACAAAGAAAAAAAAAAAAAAAAAAAAAAAAAAAAACACTGTTTAATATTGATTTTTTAATGATCCTTTTATTTTGTTTAAAATCTGTTTTTAAGGAGAACACGATATATTTTAGGATTTTTTAAATTTTGCTCAGGCAGTAGGAATCTTAACTTTTGTTGTGTTTTACCTTTATTTGAATTTTAATGGATTTTATTTGGAATATTTAAATAAAGGATCTTAAAAGTCAAAAGTCTCTCTCTCTCTCTCTCTCTCTCTCTCATATGTTTCCATAGATTTCAAAGTTAGAGTCAAATGCAATGTTTTGAAATACTACTTACTGTCCTAAAAATTCTGAAAACTTGACTTGTCTTTAGTTTTCTTGAGAAGATTTTTTTTACAACAGTAGGGTTTTATACTATTTGCATGCTGACTAATTTCAGCATTGTTACAGCTTAGCAGATTCATGTTCTTTTAAAAAGGTTATTTTGCTGGTTGGAATATTTACAGACAGTAAAACAGGCAGCTATTTGAAGCTCATTCCATAACATCGCACATGAACACAAATGCATGTCAGTGGCAGATAATGTATAGCTGTGGAATTGAGCTCCTGACAGCACTGCCACCAGGCTCTTGGTTGTAATTAGTGTAATTAACAATTGCTACACACAATAACAGCGACAGCCCTGGTCCCAAGGAGGGCATGTCTCTCTCCTGGATTGAGTTAACAGCAAGAAAACTTAACGGCAAAAATGTGTTCAACACTCTGAGGTCATTTATCAAGCTAAGCTGAACTGCTCCGTTGTCCACTAAGAAATACAGTGCTCCCTTAAGACCAGGACAGGCTTGAGGTATGGAGATTGAACTCTCTTACTGCCTGAGAAAAGAGGCTCCCTCCAGTCCAGGGCAGGCTTGATGGATTAAGACTGAACTGCTCCTTTCCCCTAACAGAAAGGGTGCTCCCTCCAGTCCAGGGCAGGCTTGGCATTAAGACTGAACTGCCCCCTTCCCCTAAGAGAAAGGGAGCTCCCTTGTGTTTACTGTGGCAATATGAGTTCTATTTCAGATTAAACCTACATCTTTGATGTTAAAAACCTTTTGAATTGGATCAGACAAATTTGTGAAAAATGCATTTAAAGATGAGGAGTCATCATCACATTATTGTAGCTCTCTGTGATAAAAGGTTGCCATTAGTAACTTACTTGGGACGTACTGGGACGCTAATGTTGAGGAGAATGGGTTCAAGGATGGGAGATGATCATAATGGTTGCCATCAAAGAATTGATTTTATCATTGTATGGTGTTTGCATAAGAGAGTGTACAGTAGTTTGGGTGAGAGAATTGCGAAACAAGTCCAACTACTCAAACTATGCAAAACCATATCTCTTATTATATCAGTGCTTGTCCAGTCCCTTTTGTTTATTATACTGTTTAAATATGTTATTTAAATGATATGATTGTAGTACATGTTTTACAAATGTATTGTGGTTTGATTTTCTACTGTGCACTGTACAGAGCTTTGAGCTACTACTGTATAAAAAGCACTATAAACATGCAAATAAATAAATGAATAATAACCTGTGCTTTTTTGTAAATCTTGTTGGAAATGGTTTGGTGTTAGATCACAGAATACAAGCTCTGACCCAGTGCTTTCTGACTGAATTCTCACTGAAGTGCTTCAGCTGAAAGAATACCACCACACAAACAACAGGGCTGTGTATTGGCTTGCACTGGCCATGGTTCAGCGGCCAGCTTCCTTCAGTCAGAGGCACATGCTGACATTCACAAACCGGCTAACATTCAGTTACTATTATTATTATTATTTATTTATTTATTATATTAGTTATCTTTAACATCTTTTATTTGTCTTAAAAAAAATACCACGCAGGGAAGACGTCATCCATCGACATGGGTCTCTGTGGGATCGCTCTCTCAGGAGACAGCACTGAGAGGAGAGGCAACTCATCTGCCCGTGTGACCAGCAGTGTTGTGTCACGCACTGTCTTTGCACATTCTAACCCCTGCAGGTGAGACTCACAGGGTTTATTCAGTTACAACTGCCTTTGGAAATTGTCTTTTAAATCCAAAGCTTAAAGCATTTTCTTCCCTCTCATTAGCATTTACAACATTCTCTCGTTTATCTTTTTTCCAGCCCTTGTTTATCACTCAGGTGAAGACCACGTTTCCTGACACACAGAGCAAGTTCACGTTCTGTGTTACCGCTTGTAAAAAAACATTTTGTCTAGTCTCTGAACCCTGAAGTACTAGGATCGAATCCTGCTATTTTTAAATGAGCATCTTAATTATTAAAAGGATAACTTTTATTTGACACCTGATTTTCTCCCCAATTTAGAATGTTTAATTACGTTCCCTCACTGCAGAAATTTCAAACACATCTCAGGTGATAGGGGTAGGGGTCCCTGTAGAATCCTTAGTGAAGATTGGCAACTTCACAAACAGCAAGCTGCTCTCCCCTACATGACTCACCCTGCACCCCACCCAGCCATGCCTTTACCAGCTGAGCCACTCTGAGACCATACTCTTATTATATTAGAATATATCATATCATATTATTTCAATGTGAATCCTGATTTGGATGACATTTTCAATGACAGCACATCACACTACCTTCAGTCATGTGGTTCACGAAGTGTCCATATCCCTGGATAACTAATTCCAAGACTATTATCCTGTAGTCTTCAAAACTCCAGCAGCTTGAGATCATCAAGTCGCTGGTGAATCTTTCCATGCGAGGCAGGCTGTGCTCCTCAAATTCATATTTTATACTTGAACACGATTGTAGAACACACAGACCACAATGAAAGTTAATTGAATCTTATCCTTCACTTTGTACCCCCAAATCACTCTAAGCGCAATTTAGTACTAATTATATTTGCTTGAGAAGTTCCATTGATGGGATTTGAATCCTGACACAGTTTTCCTATCATATGCATGTCACTGAGAAAATGGAATGTTAATGAAAACAGCCCACAAGATCTTTTCTAATTAAAATAATAGCTTTTTAAAGTGGGCATATGCTATATCAATTGTGCAAGAGAGGACATGCATTTTCACCCTCCTGTATAGTAGTTTCTATCTTGTACTTTGTATTCTTGTTGAAAAGACTGTGCTGCCACTCGACAGTCACTACTGCCTGCATTTCCAGAGATAAAACGCTAAACAAAACTGCCTGCACTGATTTGGCGAGAGGGTGGTCGGCTAAACAATATTTACAGCCGATATAACCCTATGGCTAAGGAGACGTCCCACCTTCCTCTGCAGAAAATGGTAATATATATTATATATATATAATATATATATATATATAATATAATATATCATTTATATATAGATATATATATATATATATAAGAGGGGACGGTTATCTATTCAGAGATACCATTACTATATATTTAGTAAGCAACCTTTATAACATTTTATACCAGTAAATTTGCCATGTTTTTTTAATATGGCTAACCATACCTCTTTGGGCTTTACAATGCTTACCTATGTTTTGCCAGGCTTTCACTTATTACAACATGCTGTGCTATTACTATGGGAATCCTTGCCATCAGCAACATGAAAAAGTTGATGACTATGACCTAAATCCACATACATACAAACATACAGACAGATGGGCAGCTGCCTTTATATACCCCCAGATTCTGACACTCTCAATAGCTTTTACTAAAGTATATCAAGACCAAGTTTCATCATCATTTGATATGCAGTTCTCTAGATATATGTATAAAATGTTAGTGTACAGTTCTGAAGTGAAGCAGCAGGGAGGGCACACAGAGACAGTTCTGAAGTGAGGCAGCAGGGAGGGCACACAGAGACAGTTCTGAAGTGAGGCAGCAGGGAGGGCACACAGAGACAGTTCTGAAGTGAGGCAGCAGGGAGGGCACACAGAGACAGTTCTGAAGTGAGGCAGCAGGGAGGGCACACAGAGACAGTTCTGAAGTGAGGCAGCAGGGAGGGCACACAGAGACAGTTCTGAAGTGAGGCAGCAGGGAGGGCACACAGAGACAGTTCTGAAGTGAGGCAGCAGGGAGGGCACACAGAGACAGTTCTGAAGTGAGGCAGCAGGGAGGGCACACAGAGACAGTTCTGAAGTGAGGCAGCAGGGAGGGCACACAGAGACAGTTCTGAAGTGAGGCAGCAGGGAGGGCACACAGAGACAGTTCTGAAGTGAGGCAGCAGGGAGGGCACACAGAGACAGTTCTGAAGTGAGGCAGCAGGGAGGGCACACAGAGACAGTTCTGAAGTGAGGCAGCAGGGAGGGCACACAGAGACAGTTCTGAAGTGAGGCAGCAGGGAGGGCACACAGAGACAGTTCTGAAGTGAGGCAGCAGGGAGGGCACACAGAGACAGTTCTGAAGTGAGGCAGCAGGGAGGGCACACAGAGACAGTTCTGAAGTGAGGCAGCAGGGAGGGCACACAGAGACAGTTCTGAAGTGAGGCAGCAGGGAGGGCACACAGAGACAGTTCTGAAGTGAGGCAGCAGGGAGGGCACACAGAGACAGTTCTGAAGTGAGGCAGCAGGAAGGGCACACAGAGACAGTTCTGAAGTGAGGCAGCAGGGAGGGCACACAGAGACAGTTCTGAAGTGAGGCAGCAGGGAGGGCACACAGAGACAGTTCTGAAGTGAGGCAGCAGGGAGGGCACACAGAGACAGTTCTGAAGTGAGGCAGCAGGGAGGGCACACAGAGACAGTTCTGAAGTGAGGCAGCAGGGAGGGCACACAGAGACAGTTCTGAAGTGAGGCAGCAGGGAGGGCACACAGAGACAGTTCTGAAGTGAGGCAGCAGGGAGGGCACACAGAGACAGTTCTGAAGTGAGGCAGCAGGGAGGGCACACAGAGACAGTTCTGAAGTGAGGCAGCAGGGAGGGCACACAGAGACAGTTCTGAAGTGAGGCAGCAGGGAGGGCACACAGAGACAGTTCTGAAGTGAGGCAGCAGGGAGGGCACACAGAGACAGTTCTGAAGTGAGGCAGCAGGGAGGGCACACAGAGACAGTTCTGAAGTGAGGCAGCAGGGAGGGCACACAGAGACAGTTCTGAAGTGAGGCAGCAGGGAGGGCACACAGAGACAGTTCTGAAGTGAGGCAGCAGGGAGGGCACACAGAGACAGTTCTGAAGTGAGGCAGCAGGGAGGGCACACAGAGACAGTTCTGAAGTGAGGCAGCAGGGAGGGCACACAGAGACAGTTCTGAAGTGAGGCAGCAGGGAGGGCACACAGAGACAGTTCTGAAGTGAGGCAGCAGGGAGGGCACACAGAGACAGTTCTGAAGTGAGGCAGCAGGGAGGGCACACAGAGACAGTTCTGAAGTGAGGCAGCAGGGAGGGCACACAGAGACAGTTCTGAAGTGAGGCAGCAGGGAGGGCACACAGAGACAGTTCTGAAGTGAGGCAGCAGGGAGGGCACACAGAGACAGTTCTGAAGTGAGGCAGCAGGGAGGGCACACAGAGACAGTTCTGAAGTGAGGCAGCAGGGAGGGCACACAGAGACAGTTCTGAAGTGAGGCAGCAGGGAGGGCACACAGAGACAGTTCTGAAGTGAGGCAGCAGGGAGGGCACACAGAGACAGTTCTGAAGTGAGGCAGCAGGGAGGGCACACAGAGACAGTTCTGAAGTGAGGCAGCAGGGAGGGCACACAGAGACAGTTCTGAAGTGAGGCAGCAGGGAGGGCACACAGAGACAGTTCTGAAGTGAGGCAGCAGGGAGGGCACACAGAGACAGTTCTGAAGTGAGGCAGCAGGGAGGGCACACAGAGACAGTTCTGAAGTGAGGCAGCAGGGAGGGCACACAGAGACAGTTCTGAAGTGAGGCAGCAGGGAGGGCACACAGAGACAGTTCTGAAGTGAGGCAGCAGGAAGGGCACACAGAGACAGTTCTGAAGTGAGGCAGCAGGGAGGGCACACAGAGACAGTTCTGAAGTGAGGCAGCAGGGAGGGCACACAGAGACAGTTCTGAAGTGAGGCAGCAGGGAGGGCACACAGAGACAGTTCTGAAGTGAGGCAGCAGGGAGGGCACACAGAGACAGTTCTGAAGTGAGGCAGCAGGGAGGGCACACAGAGACAGTTCTGAAGTGAGGCAGCAGGGAGGGCACACAGAGACAGTTCTGAAGTGAGGCAGCAGGGAGGGCACACAGAGACAGTTCTGAAGTGAGGCAGCAGGGAGGGCACACAGAGACAGTTCTGAAGTGAGGCAGCAGGGAGGGCACACAGAGACAGTTCTGAAGTGAGGCAGCAGGGAGGGCACACAGAGACAGTTCTGAAGTGAGGCAGCAGGGAGGGCACACAGAGACAGTTCTGAAGTGAGGCAGCAGGGAGGGCACACAGAGACAGTTCTGAAGTGAGGCAGCAGGGAGGGCACACAGAGACAGTTCTGAAGTGAGGCAGCAGGGAGGGCACACAGAGACAGTTCTGAAGTGAGGCAGCAGGGAGGGCACACAGAGACAGTTCTGAAGTGAGGCAGCAGGGAGGGCACACAGAGACAGTTCTGAAGTGAGGCAGCAGGGAGGGCACACAGAGACAGTTCTGAAGTGAGGCAGCAGGGAGGGCACACAGAGACAGTTCTGAAGTGAGGCAGCAGGGAGGGCACACAGAGACAGTTCTGAAGTGAGGCAGCAGGGAGGGCACACAGAGACAGTTCTGAAGTGAGGCAGCAGGGAGGGCACACAGAGACAGTTCTGAAGTGAGGCAGCAGGGAGGGCACACAGAGACAGTTCTGAAGTGAGGCAGCAGGGAGGGCACACAGAGACAGTTCTGAAGTGAGGCAGCAGGGAGGGCACACAGAGACAGTTCTGAAGTGAGGCAGCAGGGAGGGCACACAGAGACAGTTCTGAAGTGAGGCAGCAGGGAGGGCACACAGAGACAGTTCTGAAGTGAGGCAGCAGGGAGGGCACACAGAGACAGTTCTGAAGTGAGGCAGCAGGGAGGGCACACAGAGACAGTTCTGAAGTGAGGCAGCAGGGAGGGCACACAGAGACAGTTCTGAAGTGAGGCAGCAGGGAGGGCACACAGAGACAGTTCTGAAGTGAGGCAGCAGGGAGGGCACACAGAGACAGTTCTGAAGTGAGGCAGCAGGGAGGGCTGCACAGAGACAGTTCTGAAGTGAGGCAGCAGGGAGGGCTACACAGAGACAGTTCTGAAGCGAGGCAGCAGGGAGGGCCGCCTCACAGGTTTGTAACACATTTCAAAGCACTATTTAAAATATATTTATTTATTTAACTAGGATAGAACCCTTGGAGAGAAACACCTCAATTCAGGGTGTTGAAAAATCACTTGATCTTAATGTATAAGTAGAGTTACAATGCATGCCTCCAACAGAGAAGAAAGGTAACGGAGCATTTTTAGTCTACACATTATAAACTGAACACAAACAATGACAGAGCCTTCCATTCTCCAGACAGCCACCCTGAAGTTTCATAGAGAGTACAGTGGTGCTGCTTGTAATCTGCGTTCAGTATAACTCTTGCAGCACTATGATAGATGGGAAACAACTCTGTCAGAAATGCCAGTTCTGCCTGTTTACAGAGAGCATTTTATTACACAATAAACATCCTTTACAACGTCTCCCACAAAGGTGCCTGGTTTACCGCAGCACATCAGACATTCGAGTGATGAGGACAACCTTTTATCAACCATTCCGCTGCACTTGGGAATTGCCAAACCCCTAAAAAAGAAACTCTCCATGAAGGTGATAATTGTCAAGCGTTTTAAAATTGATTTTTATTACCATTTATCAATTAAAACTATTACTGTCAATTTCAGTGATACTTGCTTCACTCATCCACCAGCCTTTCCCAGCACCCAGTCTAGTCATATCCAATCAGACAAGCTTGCACTGAATCCTTCCTGTAACTCTAAGATCTCACAGCTACTGGGGATTGCAGAGTCAAGCTGCACTGCAGCAGAATGAATTATTGGTGCACTGGCAGGGCAGAAACCCTGCTGCTGTAAATAGTTTGTGTGTGGGAATGTAAGGTTGGCCGAGACTGGGTTAAATCTGTCCCTGCCTGCAATCACAGGTGTGTATCAGCCAGAAACCATAAAGTGAAGGAGTTTCCATCACACTGAGAATACGAAGTCTGCTTCTGAAATGGTTAGTGAGGTATTAGCGGCTATGGCATGGGATTTGCAAATTCATACAGGAAACAAAATGAACAAAACTACACAAGCTCAAATCACTAAGTAATGGCCAAACAATTACCTTGTGAGCACATGTGAAAAAAACAAATGCAGGACTCACTCTGAGAGTTTCTGCTGTAATCGCTGTCATACTCCTCAACGCAGGCCTCTCCTGGACAGCTGTCGACTGTGCTGAGGACCCCGCTGTGCCCACTGCCCAGGCTAGAGCGACTCCCAGACAGGGTGTGAGTAGAGGGCAGACTGATCTGCATCTTACTGGTTAAACTGGTGGGAGTCCCGGCTACTTCCCCACTGGACACTGCAATGAGGGACATCATCCATCAGGACAAAGAGACTTCTGCTAGCTACAGATACCAAACCGACACAGCAGTAGAGAACATAGAGTGAACAATAAGTGCATTGGGTCAGTTCTTAACACTAATTTGTATTTGGATAAAAAAAAAAACTTTAGTTAAACAGGTATGTCAGAAACATATACCCAAGATGTACAGATGGAGAAGCATCTCCATATATTCCCACAATCGGATACATAAAAAATTCATGTTAATAATGTTTCTTCACAATTGGATGAGCAGTGTTGCAGATATGTGTCCCATTATATACATACATTTTAGTTTTTCCCTAGCGCCTTCATCCTATAACAAACAATTATGAATAGACTATTCAACATATACAGCATGTTCTATAGCAGTCCTAAACCAATTCATTATTTTATTTTATTAATCCCAAGAACAATGCTTGCATTGACATTACATTTTTTATAGTTTTGGCGGGAGGGAAAGCCCGGGCTTACGGGTATCTCACCTGACTCCTCTCGCTGCTTCCCTCCCAGGGCACTCCGGGAGCCGATGGAGGAGGTCTTGTCCTCTTGGCTGGAGGAGCTGAGCTCCGAGTCACTGTCACTGTCACTGGACAGCACTGCATAGGAGACACAAGAGGACAGGCAGTCAGCACTGTGCTGCAGAAGGTGTCTGAGGATGTGACATTAAATTGAGCTTAATATAATAAAGTTATAGGACAACAAAGGTGTTGCTATACATTAGAAAATGCTAGGTTATTATCATAACCCTGTTTCCCTGAAATAGAAATGTAACCATTACCAAATGGGTATATACCTCTTAAAAGACCTGAAACCTGAATAAATCATATCAAAGTTGCTGAAGGAGCCTGTGATGCAGTCATGGTCCGCCCCTTAATTGGAGAGGGTGATGGGGAAGAGCACTGTGCAGCAGCGAGGGATGCAGAGTGCTCTGTAGAGCTGTGGGAGAGATGTTTCTCGCAAAACCTGCGGTTCACCAGTGTCTCCTTTGTGTGCTCTGGCCCCAGGCAGGAAAAACATCTGCTGTGCTTGTCCTCAACAGACAGACTGACCTTACATGTCTCTCAGGGATAAAAAACAGGCATTAGGCAAGTAGCAATGCTGTGTACAGTAGCACAGTACAGGTGCTGTCTCAGTCTGCTTACAGACAGCAACGGGGCTGTTCAAGACTGAACAAGATGGCTTGGTACCATGGGTAGTACTGTACAGGGATGCCCATCTCTGCAAGCTACTGGCAAAACCACTCAGTGCTCACAAGAGACTAAGGGGAGCCTGCTTGTTAGAATGAACTAACAGCCCTCGTAATGGTGATGCACAGCCGTCAACAAAACGGCATCAGGATGCTGTGGGAGGTGGGAGGGAAATTACAGAAAAATACAATGAGAAAGAAAATATTTCTCTCATACAAAACACAGTAATAACAATGACTTTAAACTGCAAATCAATCCAGCTATACTGATTTTCTGTTCATGACCATCCTTTGTTAGTCAATTGTGATTTCATTGAAAAGAGGGACGAGGCCGATGAAGAGAGAGCTGGCAAGTGATTACCATTAACGGGGCTCAGAAATGTCTCCTCTGTAGGTCCAGCTACACCTAGTGGGTGAAAAAACAGTCTGTAGAGGCCACAGGGATGATTTACATTTCTCAGTTTTAATCATACCAAGATTCCCTTCATACAAGTTTACCCCAGTAAATGTATCTGGCAATTTTACAGTTTTCTCCATGCTTTTCCAATGGTTATACTGTGCAGTTACCATCATTTACAATGGCTTTGCCATGTTTTTTGCTTTATCAAAATGTACCTATGCTTTACCGTACTTTTACTATGCATTACGACACTTTGCTATGCTTTTATTATGGTAAACTATTAAAAGGGATAATCAATGTGCTGTATGTCACACAACGGTGGTCAGACAGACAGACCTAATAGGTGATAAAAAATTATTTAAAAAGATTCAAAACGCTATTCAGAAGAACAGTCAGGGACAATAAATGAGTTAAAAAAAACCTATAAAACCAGGTAAATAAATCAGGCTTATTATAATACAGCGACAGCACCAGCTGTCATTTTAGTCTGGACCTCATCAGCAGTAACACCTCCACCTCCATTGTCTCTGTTAGCAAATCGACCCCATCAGTGGAAAGAGGCCAACATAAAATTAATATTTCCATCAGAGTCGCAACGGTGCCATCCAATTTCTAACTGTCCAGGTTTCAATATCTCTCCCTTTTATTGTGTTTGTGATTTACTTCAGGCTGCTGTCTCCCTTTCTGTCTCCAAACCACCGGGCCGCACTGAAATTTCCAATCTGCCCAAATAAATTCAGCTTGGAAAACTGCATTATCTGTGGCTAACGCGAAAGAAACTGCATTATCCCTGCAGTAATATGTATCACTGTTTCAGAGTTAGGGCCTTGGGCCTCACACCATTCTCCTTCTCTATTCATTACTTTTTTCTCTGCTTTAAAGGAATGGTCCAAGATGTCAATACATTCCCTGGCATTTATCTTAACTGCTCACATCATCACTGCGTGGGCTTGACTCTTTGTAAGACTTTAATAACTTGTATGAATCAGTGGCCCTGCAATAAACATTTCAAGATCTACCCTATAGCTTCAATGTATTATGCATTTTTAGGACTAAATATTTTGGTTCCTAACAAACTCAAGTCAAGTTTGTTATAAATGCTGTCACACCAAATGGAATAAGGAATCTGTTCTTCCCCACCTCACCTCTCAGATTCTTGGAAGTGTTCTAGGAAGAAACCCAAAACATTCGCTCTCAGCTGTCATTATTTTTGAAGTTAAAGAAAACGAGCACTGAAAGGGTTTGAGGTCATGGGTTTGAGAGGTCAGATTTTTCAGTGTTCAAGATATACAACCCTGTAGATAGTTTAAGCGATGCTACTTTACTTAGAAACCATGGCTTCTATGTGCTTTACAAATGATTAACCTTACAAATGATTAATTCTAACACAAAATACCATTTGTGAGTGTTTAAAAGGTGTGCCATATTTAAGAAGGATATATTTTACAATCCTTTTCTCACAAACATTTATGACCTATAAATTACACAAATGCACTCTCTGCACACCACACAGCCGTGCCTTTACCAGGGGAGACCCTCGAGTACCCCTGCACTCCCCTGACTGTGTGACTCACACTGCACACCTCACAGCCGTGTCTTTACCAGGGGAGACCCTCGAGTACCCCTGCACTCCCCTGACTGTGTGACTCACCCTGCACACCACACAGCCGTGCCTTTACCAGGGGAGACCCTCGAGCCCCAGCTGATAAATTAAAAAAAACTCCAAACTGCACTGTTGTATACAGTGGCTCTCAAAAGTATTCACCCCCCCCCCCCTTGGACTTTTCCACATTTTATTGTGTTAAAACATGGAATCAGAATTGATTTAAATTAGGTGTTTTTGCCACTGATCAACACAAAAAAAGTCCATAATGTCAAAGTGAAAAAGAAAATCTACAAATTGTTCTAAATTAATTTAAAATACAAAACAGAAAATAATTGATTGCATAAGTATTCACCCCCTTGAGTCAATATTTGGTAGAGGCACCTTTGGCAGCAATTACAGCCATGAGTCTATTTGGATAAGTCTCTACCAGCTTTGCACATCTGGACACTGCAAATTTTGCCCATTCTTTGGAAAATTGCTCAAGCTCCATCAAGTTGGATGGGGACCTTTGGTGAACAGCAATTTTCAACTTTTTCCACATATTCTTAATTGGATTGAGGTCTGGGCTTTGACTGGGCCACTCCAGGACATTGACCTTTTTGTTTTTAAGCCACTCCAGTGTGGCTTTGGCTGTATGTTTGGGGTCATTGACCTGCTGGAAGATGAATCTTCTCCCAAGTCCCAGGTCTCTTGCAGACTTCAGCAGGTTTTCCTTCAGGATTTCTCTGTACTTTGCTGAATCCATTTTGCCCTCTATCTTCATGAGCTTTCCAGGCCCTGACGCAGAGAAGCATCCCCATAGCATGATGCTGCCACCACCATGCTTCACGGTAGGGATTGTGTTATCAGGATGATATGCGGTGTTAGGCTTGCACCAAACACAGCGCTTAGCGTTGAGTCCAAAAAGATCTATTTTAGTCTCATCAGACCATATAATATTCTTTCACTTGGTCTCAGAGTCTCCCACATGCCTTCTGGCAAACTGTAGCCGAGATTTGATGTGAGTTCTTTCAACAACAGCTTTCTTTTTGCCACTCTCCCATAAAGGCCAGTTCTGTGAAGCACCCGGGCTATTGTTGCCGTATGCACAGTGTCTCCCAGTTCAGCAGTGGAAGACTGTAACTCCTTTAGAGTTGCCATAGGCCTCTTGGTGGCCTCCCTGACTAGTGCCCTTCTTGCCGGGATACTCAGATTGTGAAATGGGTTAGACCGTGCTGCTTCTTGCTTGTAATCACTGTGCTTCTCTCCTGTCAGTTAAAGCACTGTATCCTTAGTCTTACACATGCACGGTGGAGAGCTGGAGTGTAAACACTGCATGAATACTCACAGTGAAGCCGTGTCGAGGGAAGGAGCGGAGTCAAACCAAACCAGCCAGGCAGCCATATACTGTACACTATATTTCATGGTGCTTTTAATAAATATGACATGATATGACAAATATGGTTCTGCAGTGCTCCAATATTGAGTTATTATCATTTTTCTCAGAATCTGCATTTACCTGAGTGTTAGCTTGCCCTTAAACAGTAAAGATGTAATAAAGCACAGTGGAAGCATGGTAAGCATAGGGTTGCATTGTAAAACCCAGAGAGGTACAGTAAAGCACATTAAAAAAGCATGGCAAACCACGGTAAAAAGTGTGGTACACAATACATAGTATTACCATGGGAAAACGGCCAAGACTGAACTGCTTTTCTGCATTTACAGCATCTACTCTATCTTATATAAAGACTTGAGGAACTATGAGCCGGACAAGCTCAGATGGCCTCCTCTCATGTGTACATTTTCTTATGTCCTAATTAGAGTGCTGTACTGAACAATATGAAGAAGGGACTTGGTAAAGATTCACCTGTCTTCACAATGCAATAGCATTCCTGCTGAGAGCCATTCACACTGAGATTTCCACACAATTGAAAGAGATGCAGGAGCAAGCTGCACACCTCATTGAAACCTAACCCATACTTCCATCTAGCAAAAACAAACTGAGCTTGTCATGTTCAATCTGCTACTGGAATTACTGTGACACGTTCGAAATAAAACACAAGATTGTAAACGAATCACTGGCAATCTACACAGCGTCTGAATTCAATAAAAAGGAATAGCACTGTGTTAGTTAGACAATGAACCTTCCAACAAGTATTGAGCCAGCCCCCTATAAGTTTCCAAAAGGAATAGCAAAGTATAATACAGCACAGTGGATGCATTGTAAAGCACAGGTAAGCGTCGTAAAGCTCTGAGAAGTATGGGAAAGCATGTTCAATGACAAACCATGGGAAACTATGTTCAATGCATAATATAACCATGGGGAATGCATAGGGAAAATCACAATACAAATTTACAGTGGTAAACTTTTATAAGGGCTTTATCCAAGCTATCAAGGACTTTCTCTGGGCTATCAGCTTTAGACCCTAGATGTCAATTTGAACTAGTTTTGGTGTTACTTAGCAACTTAACAATAAACACGGCAGTTTGTCTGTTAAAAATCATGGCAATATCTGGAATAA
Source organism: Polyodon spathula (assembly GCF_017654505.1). Classification (NCBI taxonomy): domain Eukaryota; kingdom Metazoa; phylum Chordata; class Actinopteri; order Acipenseriformes; family Polyodontidae; genus Polyodon; species Polyodon spathula. The sequence goes on along the minus strand of NC_054574.1, from coordinate 3,016,800 downwards.
CCTAATATCATCAAAATAAGTCAATTAACCCAATGACCGTATCAATTGTCACATAACTCTTTTATAATGAGGCTTAACCTAAGATTATAATATATCATGAATATATCATGCATTATTAACAAACCCACTCCAAGAATTTGTATAAATTGATCTTGATTAACCTGTGGAAATGAACTCCACTGAATGCAAATTGTATTTTAAAACAGGTTAAACATGCCAGTGTCTGTTCAAGCGCTCAAGTGCTGTTGGTAGGTTAGTTGGATGCATTATGCCTTATGTTGTGATGGTATAATTCATTCCTTTAAGTTTTCAAAAACTAATAAACTGCAAATAATAAAAAAACAAACAAAGAACAACCTTACATGCAATGATAAGACGACCAGTGAAAATGGTGTTAATTCTAATTAACTGAAAGAATGGGACCAGAGTAGTAAATGTTTCTGGTAAAGTAACACAATATACAGTATCGACAGAAACTATAGAAACAACACATGATTTACATAAGACCATGGATGAGTATTTTATTGTCCATTTTCCCCACTTATTAATTATTTAAATATATTAAATACCCTGGTATCTCTGAATAGATAACCGTCTCCTCTTTAAAAACATGCACAAGATTTCAATAAGCAATTCATCTCACAAGTATAATGGTGCCTCAGAATGTTCTAGTTTTCCTTGGTGAGCAGTAAAACTGGAGATAGGGTGTTTGTTGCCTGATATCTTCATTCAGACTCCTTGCTCGCTCAATATCCTGCTATCCCTGAATAGAAAAGAATCCCCTCTTATAAATGAGATTTTAATGAACAGTCTCTCCCATGTGCTGTGGTACCACATTTGCTACCACTGTGTTTGACATTTTCTCTTCATTTTACCCTCAGAAACAAGTTTCTGATAAAGACTGCCCAGGACTACATTGAATACTGTACCACTCTTGTAAGTCACCACCCAGGAAAATTTTTTTTTTTTGGGGGTGTAAAATAGAGAACAAATGCTTCACCCAGTCATTCAGCATTGGTAGTAAATTAATGATATTTAGGGTACCACTTAACAAGTGAGACGTGGCTAAAAGTATTTTGTTTTTTATTTAATTTAATAAAAGTGTGAAGCCCTGCGCTTGAACCACACCCTTGACTCCTGCTCCTGTGAAACTTGAACCACGTCTGATGCCTGCACAAGTGACTCCTCCTTCGTCTAGCACAGCCAAACCCTCACATGGATTTTAAAGCTTTGAACATAAGGACATAAGAACACAAGAAAAGTTCGAATGAGAGCAAGTCATTCGGCCCATCTAAGCTTGTCTGGTTCCTAGTAGCTGATAGATCTCAAAACATTGTTAAGTTGGATCTTCAAGGATCTAAGTGATTCTTCCTCAATGACATGACTAGGTAACCCATTCCATACACTCACCACTGTCTGTGTAAAGCATTGTCTCCAACCCTTTGTCCCAGGTATATAACTACTTCATTTCCCACTGCATCCCTGGTCTTGCTTTCTGTACTATGCTTACAGTATTGCTTAACTATGTCAACTTGTTTTACGATTTTAAATATTCAGTCATGTCACTCTAATTCCTCTTTGTTCGGTATCATACCATGCCACTTCTTTAAAGGGTTAACCAAACCTTTACAAACAAGAAACGGGAGGTTTTGTGAATAAAGCAAAACTGAACGGTGAACGGTAGCACAATCTATGGAGTTAATCATATCAGAGCCAATAGTTTTAAACACGAAGTAACAAGGAAATGTGAAAGATCATGGCTAAAAACAACGTGTCAGTGAAAAGGTTAATTTCTATTAGATCCCACCTGTAACGGGACTTTACTGAGAGAATCAAAGAAAACAGCTGTGTACCAGCTATAAAGCCCCTATGTGGGAGTGAAGTTTAACCTCCTTCTCGGCAATAAGACAGAGCCTGGGGATCTGGCCTCACCGCCCCAGTGAGCTGTGTTTCTTATTAATGTCAGTGTGACTGCGCCGCTGCCTTTCACTGTCTCTGTCACACAGCTTTAAAACCCTTATTCATTTGAGATATGTTGCTATAGTGTTCTGCAATAAAAATAGGAGGCTAAGTTCTCCCCAAGCCTAGTTACGCCAATGTTTATTGTTCAGGGGCTCGCAACATATTGTAACAAATTACTCACTTTTTAGAGAAACATACTTATTTTTGAGCTGGTTCTGCTTGCAGGGGCTTTGGTACTCAATGCAACCATTTTCAGTGTCTTCTTTGCTTCTAACCAGCAGCAGATATCAAAGTTGATGAAAACCACAGCAAATGAAACGGGTGAAATTCCTATTGATGGCTTTGGATACCAATATCTCTGGCCCACTCCTCACAGTGTGTCATAGGCTCAGCAGGTGAAAAACACCTCCTAAACTTTCATTTGTCAATTGCAGTAAGGTGTTGCCACTGTGAGAAGCTCATTGTAACAGAATACTGCTAAATGAAAATGGAACTGGAATTGGAAAACAGGAATTGACCTGGCCCTGCTCTTGGCTCAGATGACCAGCAGGATGAAGATCCTGGTATTGCTGGTCTGCAATCTTGGACAGGGTCCCTTGATGAGGTCATGCCTGCTGCCCTACTCCACAGTACTCCATGGGGTACATTTACAAAGCTGACTACATTTTTGTCAGATGTCTAGAATTTCACTTTTTCTTAAACAGGCTAATTTGAGTCTTGATTTTCAACAGTGACTATTGTAATGATGTTTCCAGACGTGCAAGTGTGCTATTTCAGCACACATACGTCTAAAACCCTCCATAAGGGTACAATTGGGTTTAGACGGCCACAACTCAAGGGGATTTTCACAGTTACAGACTTTAGTCTGCCCTCCGTGTAGGCAAATTATTTAAGAGTATTATAATGTAGGCAAATGAACAGGATGTGATGCATTTGTCTAATTATATATTATATATATATATATATATATATATATATATATATATATATATATATATATATATATATATATATATATAGATCTGCTAGAGAACAGGTGTATATATATATATATATATATATATATATATATATATATATATATATATATATATATATATACAGATTGTCCTGAATTATTGTAGCCCTGGCATTTATTTGAGGCATCTGATCCAAAGTTTCATTGTCTTCCTCTCCTTCTCCATTGTACAGTTTTGCATTTCAATGCCACGTGTGAGAGCTATGTTGTACAATATGCAACAAGCTGTGACGATGCTACATACTTTCTGTGGGCTGTACCGTAGCAGACCATCTGAACGATCAAGGCACCTAAAACGCATTTTTTATATGCCGAAGGTCCTCTCTATCACAGATTGAGATGATCGGTGCACCTTGTTATATCAGTGATGAGCAGGAGTTGAAGGATTTGCAACAGAGTCATGAGCCTTGGATTTAATGGATATCTGCTGTCACCAGTGTAATTAAATAAACACAATTTACTAACTTTCCTTATATATTTTTGAGGTGAATCTGCCAGTATCTACAAAGACTGTGGCCCATACTTTTAAATCCTGGGTAATTAATTCTTCAACTGCTGTTAAGCTTTCTGATGTATTGAGCTCACTGTCCTCATCAGTAGATGTGCTGGTTAATACCTACAACTCCACCTTGACTGGTATCTTAGATACTGTAGCGCCAATCAAATCTCGGAGAGTGTCTTTAAAAATAAGCTCACCGTGGTTCATTGATACAACTCGAAAGATGAAATATGAGGGTATTAAACGAGAACGGAGATGGCGGGACTCTAAGCTGCTCATTCATTACATCACATGGAAGGACCACCTGGTTAAATACAGGAAGGCTCTGGCATTGGCTAGATCATTATATTATTTTAATATAATTGAAAAAATAAAAATAACCCCAGATTTCTTTTTGCTACCCTAGATCAATTAATTAATCCTTCCCCTAACAGGCCTTGTTCTTTAAAAATAAAATAAATTCCAAAGACACCTTCTATTAAGGAGGACTCCAGCAAAATTTTACCAACTACAACTATAAAGCTTTTTCTTTGATTACCTAGCAGGAACTGACAGAGCTAGTTCAACATATTTGAGCTACTACATGCTCTCTTGATCCTATTCCTACAAAACTATTAAAATATGTTCTTGGTGTTATTAATGCCCACATTAAAAAATTATACATGGTATAGTTCCCTCAGCACTTAAGGTAGCTGTGGTGAAGCCTTTGCTTAAGAAACACAATTTGGACCCTAAAGTCCTCAATAATTACAGGCCAATCCCCTAGCTACCATTCTTAGATAAGGTTCTAGAGAGTTGTTGCAATTCAGCTACAAAAAATGTCCTGCACTAAAAACTCTTAATGGCATATTCGAGAAGTTTCAGTCTGGTTTTCGTGCTGCACATAGCACCGAGACGGCCCTTGTCAGAGTTGTGAATGATCTACTAATAATCTCTGACCCGGGCTTTCCATCAGTTTTAATTCCTCTAGATCTAAGTGCTGCCTTTGATACTGTAGACCGTTCCATCCTACTGAATCGTTTTGAAAGCACAATAGGACTGCCTGACCTTGTCCTATCCTGGTTCAAATCTTATCTGTCTAATAGTTCCAGTCATTCTCTATTGGGGATGTAAAATCTGCATTATCGGAAGCTGTCTGTGGTGTTCCACAGGGCTCCATTCCAGGTCCCTTGCTGTTTTCATTAGATATGCTACTGTTAGGTGACATTATCCGCCCAGCTATATTTGCCCGAAAGCCAGGAATTTCTTTTACCTGCATGTTATTAGCTACTTGCCTTACAGACATCAAGCATTGGATGTCACAGAATTTTTTAATGTTGAACTCAGATAAAGCAGTTTACGCTAGTGGGCTCACAGAACCAATTAAAAGGAAATGTGGGATTACATGAGCTTGACCCTCTCTCATCAAAACTTAAACTAGAAATTAAGAGTTGGGGGGTCATCTTTGATCCTGATCTATCACTGGAGGCATTTTAGGGAAGTTACAAAAGTATTTTTTTACCATTTGAGAAATATAGCCAAACTTAGACCAATTATTTCCGTATCTGATGCTGATAGACTAATGCATACCTTTGTTTCATCTATAATTGATTATTGTAATGCACTTTTTCTGCTATCTCAAAACGTGTGGTATCCCGCTTGCAGCTTGTTCAGAATACCGGCACTAGAATTTTGACTAAAACTAGGAAAAGTGAACATATTACCCCTGTTTTACACTAGCTCCTTGCGCAGTATAGAATTGATTTTAAGATTTTGCTGTCCAGTCAAAAAAAAAAAAAAAAATTCTATATTAGTTTCTGAAACTGAAAACAAATCTGGAAATATTATTTAACATTGCCCAGAGCAAAAAAACATGGAAAAAACCTGTAAAAATAACTAACAAAATGCATTGACAGGAACACTGCAATCATGACCTTTGGAGGCTTACAAAAATGAAGGCAGCGGAAAATACAAAAAAAAAAAGCAAGACAAACTGGAGGAGGCCGTCATCCGAAGTGCAATTCAAACCTGCAGAAACTCTTTTTTTATCCTCGATGTAACGCTAATATTTGAATGTATCTTTACTAAAATACAAATGCACAGCTAATGCACCTTTGGAATAAATACATTTTAAACTTGGCCTAAAAACAGCTGCACATGCAGCATGGTCAATTATTAGATTTTTTTCACATACGAACAAAGTCATAGTGGCGCTACATCAGTAACACAAGAAAACAGATGCAAATAGAACCGGCCACCAGGGTAGGTCCATGACACTGCCCCTTGTATTTATCTGACTTTTACAAACTTCTCATTTCTATCAGGGGAACATCTACAAACATCTGAAAAATGGGCCTCATTTAAGACACACTTTGTTACCGTGGAAATGACAAGAAACACAACCCTAGACTGATTAAATCAAAGGTATATGAACAGAATAGATCACAATAGACCGATCTTGTCAATATCTAAAGCACAGTCACGCTCCTGAGATTGTGTGTGTTATATTCTGATAATTACGGTAATGAAAACTGTACAGTGTGTTAGTTATGCTCAGCTGATATCTTGACTGCCGGTTCATTGATAAGTCCACTGTTTAGAGCTCTAGATTTAATCACCTGCACAGTTCACATGACAGCATTGCTTTCTGGCCAGGTTAACAGTACAGAAATATTAACAGAAATAAGAGAGGCATTGAATAAGCGTTCTCCGCCTCACAAGTAAAGTACTTAGCAAAAATAACAGATGGTTATGTTTAATCTTTCCATAATCATCATATACAATTGATTTAACTGTATTAATCTTTCATTTGGGATGTTTCGGGGTACAGTAAACTGCTTCCAGCTGGCCTGTATCCAATAGAATGTACAGAAAATATTATTTTAATTGAGTCCTTTATTAAGAATCGGGGCTTTAGCCATCTCGCATTATTGTAGTCCAATTTCATCAAATGCTGACTTGTATAAAAGCCTGTTTAAAAGAGAAATAGCTAAGACTAAAAAAATAAATAACCAGTTATTGCTGGTTCCCCTTTTACTTTGATGAAATCTGTTGATTGCTAGTTTTTTAACAGTCCCATTTAAAAAAAAAAATCTGATTTGGATTGTAATAGGAAACCAACAAACTGGGGGAACAAATATTTGGGAGAAGCATATATGCAGGGGCAGTATATATTCAGGAGCATCATATATTCTCTGACACCAGCACTTAGTATTCCCCAGACGAGCCCAAACTAAGCCAGGCAAAGTCAGGAATGTATTAAAGCGCTATCTCAAAGCGTTTGGTCTTATCATCCAAAATCCAAAAAGTCACATAACCCCAATTTGACAACCATCTTAAAATATAACTTATACAAACTCTCCTCACTGGAATACTTAATGATAAAAAGGCATTAGCTAATCTAATCGTGGTGAATCAATTGAAGACTTAGAGTTCAGGGAGATGTGCATTGATTAATCCATAGCGCTGTATCACTGAGAACGTGGCGGTACATTTCCAGTGTTAATCAACTAATGTAAAGGTTTATTGTTGCTTTTTTATATTGTGTTTGTCATTTCATTTGATTCATATGGATGAGTTATTTCTTTTCTGCTTGAAAAACAGAACTCGCTTTCATGCTTGTAGAGAGTTATTTTTCATGAATGATTTTACTGACTAATTAGTGTTGGATGGATTTTGTGATATATTATTTCTCATGTAACTGTGAAAGATTGAATGGCAAGTGTTTAAAGCAAAATGTCAAATGGCCCCCATCTAGTTTTGTAATAATCCAGTCAGGATTCCATTCTGTATCACCGTTAGGTGCTAATAAGCTCCTGCACCAACGGAACCTAAGAGGAAAATATAATCGATAACTGAAAAATCAAACAAATAACATTGATTTATAGTAGCAGGAAACAAAACCAATCATACGTCAGTCTAGATAGTAATTCATTACCAGACACTTGGGTTTTCCAGCCCACTAGACGATAACACTGTACGATTATATTGACTATTAATGTAGTAATGTTCTAGGTGGACTCGAGTGTCATACACACTGCTGTAGTATTTCATTTTTAAAGGCAGCAGTAGCTCAACTGATAAAACTGATCTAAAATAACATTTCTTTGTTTTGTTACCTGCATTGCATTTCCACTGAACAATCCTAACAAAAATGGCCAGCACAATTAACTGGCCACACACACATATTTTTATAAACAAATATGAAACTATTCAATTCTTAGTCTAAACAGTATACACTCAATACTTCTAGCACATCACATACATATCTAATGCAAACTGTCTGTGTGAAATTTGAAGTAGTGACTTTAGGTTAGCTTGACCTACGTAGGACTGAGCCAGGAGTAGTTTTGTAAAATGAGAGAGGTGTGTGTGGCTGACCTTTGCCTCGAGCCCAGTTGTAAATGCAGACAGCCGGCAGGTTCCTGCCCTCCTGCAGCCCTCCGATGCCTATAGACTGCAAGCCTGGAGCAGACTCCTTCATCAGCAAGCCTGGCTGCAAGCCTGGAGCAGACCCCTTCATCGGCAAGCCTGGCTGCAAGCCTGGAGCAGACCCCTTCATCGGTAGCATGTACCTGGGAAGGGCCTTGTAGAACCAGGCTCCGGAGCGCTTCCACACCTGAGAAACAGCAATATTATCATTAGAACTAACAAAGTAAAATAGATATGTGAAACAGATCTGTACCGTTGACTGCCCAGAGGTTAAAAACAATGGGGCAGTTGAAATGAATCTCATCCAGCAGCTGGTGAGTAAATAATACTGACAGTTGAGTGGTAAGACGTTTATATTTGAACCGTATGGTTTGCTGTCCACACCTTTCCATTCCATTCAGTAAAAAGGTACATTTCTCCTGTAATGGAATTTGTAGAGGTTAAAACAATGTGTCACTGAAATGGTTAATGTTCACTGGACACCACTGGTACCGGTGCTTCATTAAAAGCATCATAATACAGCTGTGTACAAACTACTGTATAAGGACCCTATCTCAAAGCATGTGGTTCCATCACTGATGAAGCCGAAGGTTAAACAACTAAGAAAATCAAAGAATACAGCTGTGTACCAAACATTAAGACAAGACCTCAAAGTCACATGACCTCAATATGGCAGCCATATTAGGTCACCAATACTGTCTAAGATACGAGGCTTTGAAAAATGACTGGCACAAAAACGTCAATTTGTATTTGTGGCAAAGTGGTTGATTATGTACAGGTGCAGGACTGATGCAGAGTGCAATGAACAGACAGAGATTTGTAACCCAGTTAGAAAAAGGAGTTTTATTAATTATAATCCTGGACTGATGACCAAACAATAACTCCAGGCAATACACAACAATATGTAATGCACTGGAAGTAAATAAATGGGTTGCAGTCCCAAATAATAAACACATGCAATCTTTCCCACAATGTACAAACATGGTCACCAGTCTTGGGTGCCTGCTGCAGTGATTGTGGTGGGTGATACAAGTTTATTCGTAACAAAAGTGAAGTGCTTTTCTGGGTTTTGTGCTGGCCCTTGGCAACAGCTCTGGAACGTGTTAGCCATCTAATAATAACAAACAAACAATTATAGACAAACAAAACACTGTACTTTTTTTTATCACTGGGTCTCTCACGGGTCCTTCAGGTTCAATAACAAAAACCAAAGAGAAGCAACAGGTTGCGTCTCTCCTCCCCCTTTTATGTCGTCACACATGACCGATTGGTAAACGAGTTCAGCCACCCCTCCAATCTGTGACTTCCGGGTCGATGAGTTAATGCAATGGAGTTCCGCCCCCTTCCTAGCTGGCTGACTTCCCTTGAACCCTGGGAAAGAACTGCCAGGACAGCCCATCCAGTGAACTCTGTACTCACTGCTTAGCACCCTCATAGGTCGGGAGGGAGATTTACAACCAAGAATCATTGTATTTCTGTCACTGTATTTTAAGACACCCATAATTAAGTGTGTTCAGAATATAAAGGCGATATCTCAAAGCTTTAGATCTTAATCACCCAGAAAACAAAAGTCACCCTGGTATGATAAGCCAACTTGAGAGGATTTTCAAAAGGTTGTAAATGATAACTCATTTTAATCAAGAAATCGGTATGAATTTTCAAGCGGTCATTATGGCTATTTCATTGTTAAATAATCGTGCTAATGTGATTTCTGAAATTATGTTGATTTACAAAATAATGTTAATATCTTAATGAGCAGTGCTTCTTGCGACTGTTTATATAGTTGGTGTGGGAATTTAAAAGGAAATCTGTGTTAACTGTCATAATTTATCAGTAGTTAATTTGCACTTCGAAGAGCAGGGTTTTAATCAATGAAAAAGTATATAACTCACCTTGAAACAGTATAAAAGTTCTTTGGTGTTATAAAAGAGAATAAACAAATTCCAGTATGGCTTTGCTGGGAGTAGCAGCAGCTACAGCAGCAGTAGCAGCCAATGTAATTTTAGAGCTTGAGTGCGAGCCTGTGATTGACAGACCCCTGGCTGCGATGCTGACGATACAGAGGGACGGTGTGCAGGACGGGGGTTAATTTCTTAGACTGTGTCTGGACAGGGCAGCTATTGTCAACCTCAGACAAGGAGGACCTTGAATTGCCTATGAAAAGAGGCTGTGCCGTCCCCCCGCATATGAAAGTTTTGGCAGCATTGTCCTTCAGTGTCTCTGGGTCATTTCAAAGAGTCACCGGTGACTTGATAAAGAGGGTTAACCATTATATCAGTATCCCACTTAAATATTAAAAGGGAGTTGTATAACACTGCTGTAATTCCCAGAGTAATGGGGGCCCTGGATTGAACACAAGCTGCACTCAAATCACTGCCGCACCATCCAGACATATGTGAACAGAGGGGTTCCGTTCACTAAGTGTGCAGCTGATTTGAGATGCATCACGGAACATCTGGAACATATGTACAAATTGCCCTGGCTCCTGTCATGACTTACATTTTAACACAATTCGCTGTGTTTAATCATTTCAGAGACCCAATACACCAGATGGTGCATTAGTACGTCAGTATTGTTAGACTACACAGATAATTCAATATTTGTAGTTATGAAAATATTTTAGCCTTTTCTACACTTCTGATTATGAATAAGATTTTTTTACTTGTTTTAACCATTTGTAACCTTATGGAATGTTTGTTGTATTGTTAAAATGATACTGTTATTTGCACCCAGTGTAATAAGAACATAAGAACATAAGAACATAAGAAAGTTTACAAACGAGAGGAGGCCATTCGGCCCATCTTGCTCGTTTGGTTGTTAGTAGCTTATTGATCCCAGAATCTCATCAAGCAGCTTCTTGAAGGATCCCAGGGTGTCAGCTTCAACAACATTACTGGGGAGTTGATTCCAGACCCTCACAATTCTCTGTGTAAAAAAGTGTCTCCTATTTTCTGTTCTGAATGCCCCTTTTTCTAAACTCCATTTGTGACCCCTGGTCCTTGTTTCTTTTTTCAGGCTGAAAAAGTCCCTTGGGTCGACACTGTCAATACCTTTTAGAATTTTGAATGCTTGAATTAGGTCGCCACGTAGTCTTCTTTGTTCAAGACTGAACAGATTCAATTCTTTTAGCCTGTCTGCATATGACATGCCTTTTAAGCCCGGAATAATTCTGGTCGCTCTTCTTTGCACTCTTTCTAGAGCAGCAATATCTTTTTTATAGCGAGGTGACCAGAACTGCACACAATATTCAAGATGAGGTCTTACTAGTGCATTGTACAGTTTTAACATTACTTCCCTTGATTTAAATTCAACACTTTTCACAATGTATCCGAGCATCTTGTTAGCCTTTTTTATAGCTTCCCCACATTGTCTAGATGAAGACATTTCTGAGTCAACAAAAACTCCTAGGTCTTTTTCATAGATTCCTTCTCCAATTTCAATATCTCCCATATGATATTTATAATGTACATTTTTATTTCCTGCGTGCAGTACCTTACACTTTTCTCTATTAAATGTCATTTGCCATGTGTCTGCCCAGTTCTGAATCTTGTCTAGATCATTTTGAATGACCTTTGCTGCTGCAACAGTGTTTGCCACTCCTCCTACTTTTGTGTCGTCTGCAAATTTAACAAGTTTGCTTACTATACCAGAATCTAAATCATTAATGTAGATTAGGAATAGCAGAGGACCTAATACTGATCCCTGTGGTACACCGCTGGTTACCACACTCCATTCTGAGGTTTTTCCTCTAATCAGTACTTTCTGTTTTCTACATGTTAACCACTCCCTAATCCATGTACATGTGTTTCCTTGAATCCCAACTGCGTTCAGTTTGAGAATTAATCTTTTGTGCGGGACTTTGTCAAAAGCTTTCTGGAAATCTAAATAAACCATGTCATATGCTTTGCAATTATCCATTATCGATGTTGCATCCTCAAAAAAATCAAGCAAGTTAGTTAGGCACGATCTCCCTTTCCTAAAACCATGTTGACTGTCTCCCAGGACCCTGTTACCATATAGGTAATTTTCCATTTTGGATCTTATTATAGTTTCCATAAGTTTGCATATAATAGAAGTCAGGCTTACTGGTCTGTAGTTACCTGGTTCAGTTGTAGTAACCAATGTTACTACCAATAAATTATCAATGCAAATGTAGCCTGAACTCTGGATGCGTATATTACATGACAGCCGACATCTACTGTAGATTTTACTTGAATTATATGAATAAAACCCTATGAGTAAATCATAAGTTTCCTAAGGTGATTGCGGATTTGCAATGCGTCCTTGGCTTTTAACACCTGTGTCTAATCCACACAAGAACGAAGAACGTTCACAGAAACGTCCTTTTACCTCAGGTACTACTAGACAAAACTTACCATCTCCTTTATCGTGCCAGTAATAGAGTTTAACATGACAGTATGCATAAACGCAATTTACCGTTAAAAACATCACTCATCACAACATTAGAATAACATTAGAAGGTCTCAGGAGGCTGTGTGGTCCAGTGGTTAAAGAACCTGGAGGAGGTACCTGGTTCAAATCCCAGCTCAGCCACTACACACTGCTCAACCTGGGGTGAGATTCACGCCTAAACATTTCCGCCAGAACCGGACTTTGGTTACCTCAGTAACCACTTCAATAAGAATGCAAATGTATCACCTGACTTCTGGATCACGTTAGTTACAATGTTTTGCATCTGATTTTACTTGTCGGTCATTTAAATACTACAAATGTAACAAGTAAATCATACTTTTCCTAAGGATGATTGCGATTTGCAATGCGTGCCTTGGTAGAGTACGATGTGTCTAATCCACACAAGAACGAAGACATGTTTCTTCACAGAATCTCTATTCCAACATTTGGTCTTAGACCTCAGGATTAGACTCTAGACAAACTTGTACATGTCTCCTTTATCGTAGTTTCAGTATCTTTTTCCACAAACAAATGTAAATAGCCAACATAGTTTTACATAGTATCCATAACGAATAACATTAGAAGGTCTCAGGAGGCTGTGTGGTCTGAAGTGGTTATATAAAAGGAGGTACCTGGTTCACATCCCAGCTCAGCCACTGACTCATTGTGTGACACTGAGGAAGGCTGTGTGGTCCAGTGGTTAAAGAACCTGGAGGAGGTACCTGGTTCAAATCCCAGCTCAGCCACTGACTCATTGTGAGACACTGAGCAAGTCACTTCACCTCCTTGTGCTCTGTCTTTGGGGTGAGATGTTGTTACAAGTGACTCTGCAGCTGATGCTCATCTCTTATAAAGCACTTTGTGATGGTGGTCCACTATGAAAGGAGTTATATAAACATTATTATTAACATGCCCTTAGAGACCAATTTTCTCATTAGCATTTATTTGTTTGATTCCTAGATCTGTATTGTGCATTTAGGAACATGTACAGTATTTAAGCCAATAGCAATTATCCAATAATTACATAATTTAAGAATTTTTTTAATTTGTAACTCATACATTAAATTGTATTGTTAACTCGTCTGAACAGGATAGGCTACTTACTGGTTGGAAAACATAAATCATGTTTGCAGCCTTTTCATTGCTCTAAGAAAATGCCAGGTTTGGTGTGCTTGTCTGGGGCTGTACATCAAGTGAAGGGAGATATCCTGGAGCATGATCCTCCCACAAGAGTGAGAAGACAACGCAGATTTGAGCTGCAACTGTATTACTGTGTTGATGTGATTCGAGGGATTGATTTAACAGGAGCACAATTATTCACTGTTTTGGAGAACTAACATGTACTGAAGAGTGGAACTGCTAGAAACAAGGCTGTTCCTGTATTATATATATATATATATATATATATATATATATATATATATATATATATATATATATTAACTCAATAGCTGATTAGCACTCTGAAGCTGATGAGTTTTGCAGAAAGCTAGGCTACTTAGCTTAACATATTTTTCAAAGCTCTCTAACTAATGATCGAAGCAGCTCAAGTCATTTTGAAGTAAATTATATAATGTAGATTTTATTAAGCCCCCAACACATCGACACCCTATAGATGAACAAATTTTGCTTCATAAAATCGAATGAAACCTGTTGGATAATGTTACGTTAACATATTGGATTTCGTACTGTTTTGTAGTTTTCCATATACAGTACTTAACAAAAAACAGAAAAAAATGAATAGTGGGTGTCAGCTCTGCAAATACTGTCCCAGGTGTGTGTGTCTCCAAGCTGTAGCAGATCCGTTAGGTGGGCCGCCCCAATCCTCTGTGACATCATGTGCATCTGCTACCGTTCCCGTTCAAAAACAAGGAGACGCTCCTCAACTACAGCAAGATGGACGTACCACATAAAGCCCAAGGTATTAAAGTGAAGGAGACTTAAGAACTTATAATACACCAAAACACACAGATGGCACAGGCAGAAATACACAGCAGAGCAAGCACACATTAATTGGCAGACAGTTTCCATGACATGCTCTGTTGGTCTTATATAATAGGACAATACTTTTACAGGGATCACAATTCCTGTTGCTTTTCTACTGGCAGAAGCAAGGCAATATTAAAGAGTTACAGAAGCGATGTGTATGTTCCCTTTGCTGTATCCTGTGTTGTCTGTATTGCAGTATTATGTTTTTATATCACACATCATGGATCATAAATCAGCTGGGCAATACATTTCTCAGCATTTTAGTCAGGCATGTCCACCAGGAAAAAGTAGCATGTCTTCTAAGGATATCCTGTGTACCCCGATCACGCTCCCTCCTGCAACAATGCTGCTATTCTGTTCCCAAAACATGTAAACAGAGGGAATGTGAACTGGATACACTGTGATGCTCCAGAGTAAACGTTGAACAAAAGTAACTCCCTAGTTTATTTACCTGTGATATGTGAATACAAAAAAATAACAAGACTATTGGGAATACTGAATAAAAAAAAAGCTGCAATATGGAAAACATGGGATACAGCAAGGTGCAGTCATGTGTTTCTTATGATATGGACAACATAGGATACAGCAAGGTGCAGTCGTGTGTTTCTTATGATATGGACAACATGGGATACAGCAAGGTGCAGTCGTGTGTTTCTTATGATATGGACAACATGGGATACAGCAAGGTGCAGTCGTGTGTTTCTTGTGATATGGACAAACGAAAGGAGGCCATTCGGCCCATCTAAGCTCATCCAGTTCCTAGCAGCTGATTGATCTGAAAACTTTGTCAAGTTGGGTCTTAAAGAATACAAGTGATTCTGCCTCAGAAACATGACTCGTTAGCCCATGCCATATCCTCACCACTCTCTGTGTGAAGAAGTGTCTCTTAGTCTCTAAGTCCACTTCATGCCCAACTCTGTGCTCTCTGGTCACGGTTTCTGTGCTGCACTTAAAGTATTGGTTAGGGTTTAACTTTGACAACTCCTTTTAAGACTCTACTCAAGTTCCCCATAATTCTTCTTTGTTCTACGCTTATTAGATTTTGTTAAAAGAGTATTTTATTTGTAATGGTATGTTTTTTTCATAGCTATAAGCGAACAAACCCATTGGGAGAACATCTTTTGCTTCCGGGAGTCTGAAAAATGAAAGATAATCCAGAATGTTTTTGTTTTAGAGTCTTCTTGAGAGTATTTTTAAATCTACAGTACGGTCATAAGTAGGGAAATTGGGATTGCAACCCTGTGCTTGCTTTTTGATGGAAACACATTTTTTTTTACTTGGGGGTGAAGGTGGAGGCCACTACAGAATCTGATGGGATTAAACTGCCTTTTAATATTTATTCGAAAAAATGTTGCACGACTCTCGCAATGCTAGAGATCTAGCTAAGATGATACGACAGATATTTAAATTAGTATATTGCGGCTCTCTTTATTAATATATTTTCTCATCATACACATAACAAAATGTATACTTGCAAACTGTCACAACGAAAATGCCAATTGTGGAATGTTATCTCGATAAATACTGTACAATCTGTATGGTAATGGGGTAGGAATTAAAGAGCCTTCCATTTTAACTGCAATGTTACTTTGAACTTCTGTACAATCGCGCAAGTGTTCTACAAGGGTCTTTATCTTTAGTGCATTTTTCTCGAGGTATCACTCTGACTCTACAAATTAGTTACGTTACTTATATTTAAACATTCAATTCTTAAACTCAGTGAACATGGTAAAACTTCAATATAAAGCCATACAGGTAAATAAAAAAGGACATTAATTATTATTATTATTATTATTATTATTATTATTATTATTATTATTATGTAAATATATTTTGTGAAATAAAAATGTTTTATTAGAGTTAAAAAACTTCCCTGCAGAATACTCATGTGGAATGTGGCTGTCTTCAATTTGGCTGACTGTTTGCCAATTTGAGGTCAGCCACATCAGTATAAACAGCAGCTATGCACTGGAAATGGGTTCGTCTTTTCTTTTGTACTGTTAAGTTACGTGTCGTGCTAGAAGAAGATTGCTGAGGCTGAGAGAAGGAGGAAAACTTTTGGGAGTTAAGTGTTTTGTTTGTTTGTCTGTGTACCTGTTGTGTCTATCCAGACCTCTGTTGCCATCCTGGGAACTGATGCTCTGGAGCCAGTGTTGCACCAGGACTCAACAGCGCTACACATCTGCAAAGCAGACCCACACAGCTCTTCTGCACTCTACCCTGCCTGTGCACTAGAGATAGCTGGCTGCATCCTGGGAACTAACACTCTGGAGCTAGTGTTGCACCAGGACTCACCAGAGCTACACACCTGCACAGCAGACCCACAAAACTCTTCTGCACTCTACTCTGTCTGTGCGCTAGAGATAGCTAGCTGCATCCTGGGAACTGACACTCTGGAGCCAATATTGCACCCAGAAGCAGCACTAAGAACTGCACCTGCACCCGAGCACTGCACTCCGTTTCACAAGCTACACTTCACCCCTGGACTTCACTTGGCTGTAGACCGTGTTTTGTGTTAGTTTATTTTGGCCACCATGCCGTTTGGTTTTGTGCATTTTGTGTTTATTAGTTTTATTCAATAAACAACCATCAAGTAGGGTGACCAGTCGTCCCAATATTAGGGTCTTTGTCCCGTGTCTCGATCGAGGTACTGTCGGGATGCCATTTGTCCCAATTTTTAGAGTAAATGTTGAAAACCCAGGAGTAAAATGTGACATTTTTATTTTCTCATTAGGAAATTTCGTATATGTGGCAGCTGTACTGACTTGCGATTCAACAGCACACTCTACTGGTTTAGGGCGTGTTGTTTGAGTGAATTCTTTGCATTGCATCTATACGGCTATCCAATCACGTTAACCTGTAGTCATATGATGCGTCAAGTGCTTCACTTGGTATGTCTGGTTTTACTGGCAAAGTGTGATGGTGGCTGGTGTTTTGACGAGCCTGTCACTAAAAAACAAACAAAAAAAATAACTGGATTCAATCATATGACTGTGTTACAAAGGCATATTGTAAAAAAAGAAAGAGTGCGGCATCACACAGCGGCAAGTTGGGATTCAACATTATCATTATTATTATTATTGACTGTGAATTGAAGCTCAAATGTAAAAATGAATTTCAGCATGAGCTGCAAGGAGTTCTACAGTTATGTCATCGGCAAAAACGATGTTACGTGCAAGGACAAGTCATGCAGTTAGGATTAGGGTTATAATTAGGATTTCACTGACATTTCGTGGACCTGTTATTATAAAGCATAAAAATTGTGGTACTTGCTTCCTTACTGAAACAGAGTGCTGTCATTTGTTAAAAGGCAAGCATGCAACATCTCCCAGCAGTTGCTGCCCACATTCTCTGTCTGGTGTGGATTTGCCAGGCGTTGAGACTGCAAGTCTGCGTCCACTGAATTGGTTGGAAGTATAAGACAAAGCTTTGCCAAGTTATACAGATGGGAAAATCAATTAGAAACTCGGCTATCCAAAAGTATCTGGCATTCTTTAATAAAGTCCATATATGCAGCACGTTCGTTGTCATGTGATTTGTCCCATCCAGGAATTTATTTTATCTGTACCGAGTCAAAAATTCATGTCTCAAATTCTGACTGCATTTAAAAAGTAAACAGCAAGGGTTGTTTGAACCGAGGGAGCTGTGCTTGATTGTACCTGTAGTGCTGATTTAATTTGGGTACAACCGACACAGGAATACTTTTTTTGTCTGCGTTGACTTTCCAGTTTGTTTTCTGAAAGCTGTTTGTTTTATGTTCTGTTCAGCAGCCTCTGTAGTAGCCTTTTGTTTAATGAAGCTAAATAGCAATCAGTCGTATTTTCTTTAAGTCACAAGATGTGCAAAACAATTACCTCCATCTGCATGTACAGTATATTTGGGAAATGTTGTGACATAATCCTCAGCCGAAAAATATACTTTGCTTGTTTTGCTTTGTTGTCCATTTTTAACAAGAAAGTTAACCACTTTGGAGTTTATATATATATATATATATATATATATATATATATATATATATATATATATATATATATATATATATATATATATATATATATATATATATATATATATATATATATATATATATATATATATATATATATATAGTGTGTTTGTGTGAATTGCATTGTGCAGTACTTAATTTAAACAAAGTTTCTTTCCTCCCAGGACCAACTGAAAGTGTCCCGATTTTTCACTCTTGCTATCTGGTCACCCTACCATCAAGCCATCCTATCACAGATATTAATATTTAAAATCTAAACCTAAACCCAAAGGTAATGCACTTGTACAGTTAAGAGTTATAGATATTGATTTATAACTGTCTTCTTTGCAACGTCATAGTTTTTATAATCTTTATTGTCACAGTGGTAAATGTAACTGAATGCACATTGGAGCTACAATTTATTGTTTTCAATGTGGAAGTTGGTGGAAATGTGATCGATCCAGTTTTTTTTTATTTACAATGTTGCACCTAGATTTCATGCTCATTATGATTATGGTACAGGGTAATGACAGCTGGAGAGCTGAGAATGGAGTGTTTAAACTAGTGCTCATAATTATTCTACTGTCATTTAGTGACATAACTTATAGAGTTGCCACAGAGAACCTACTGATAGGCTCATTTTTTCTAAGGAATCCGTTCCAGGAACTGGTGGCTTCTATTAAAAATTGCCTTTATGATAAAAATCAAATAGTCGCTCGTCATGCAAGGCTGTTTCTCTTAGTCAAATAACGATCCTTCTGAAGCAAAGCAAAGGCCTGCTCCTGGAGCTCTAACAGAAGATGATTAGGACTGGAACTAGTCAGCTTCTAATTGGATTTCACAGCTTCATCTGCAAGGAATAATGTAATAAAACAAAATGACATCTGACTAGAACTGAATGTCAAAGAAAAGTGCAACTTGTTAAAGATTTCTGTATAAGTAGTTTCACAAAAGAACAAGAGAAAGGCAAAACAATATCATTAGAAAAACCAAAATTGAAAAAGACATATTGGGTCACTCACGACATAAGACCTCATCAAAGCTTGGCCAGTTCCTAGTACAGAAGCTGATTGATCTCAAAATTTCATCAAGTTGGGTCTTAAAGGATCCCAGTGATTCAGCATCAACAACATGACTAGGTAGAGAATTCCATACCCTCACCAGCATCTCCTACTCTCTGTCCTTAGAAAAGGGCTTGTGATTTCAGTTTAGAATTTCACATTTCATATAGCTTTTGAATTTCTTTTGTTTAATCATTGTTCAAACAAGCTTCCAGGGTCACTCTGTGATGAATCACCCACCAGGTTACACCCGACCTTCTCTGACTCACAACACACTTGGTTTCTGGGGTTTTTTCAGGCAAGCTGATCAGGTAAAGGGGTCAAAAGTTAGAGAAAAAAGGTTCCAAAAAAGGTAAAATAAATACATTTGAGATGGCCAATTTGCTCCCTACAGAAAAAACTCATGGCTCATTCAACCAGCGGTCTTGCAATTTCGTGGGCATTTTTAATACCTTCCTTGAATTTTCCATGCGATTTCCAATAAATGACACAAGTCTGTAGCACATTTTGACCTCTCTATAACTTTTGACCCCTTGACCTAATCATTCTAAAAATGTAAATTTGAGTTTGTTTTCCTGAAACAACCCTAAGAACCAAGTTTGGTGTAAATTTGAGACGATAGGGTTTAAAATACTTTTTTCAGCTGATTATTGACAGGTAAGAAACCAGTGAAGGGGTGGGGACAGTTTCATCCTCCAGGTAAAATGACCCAGAAAGTACATGATAGCCTAAAAGCATTTAAACTAGTGTACCAGATAATATGCTTCAAAATGAAAATACATGTTTGCTACAAAATGTTTTTTTCAAAACTGCACAATTAAGACTTACATAATGTGGCCAGCGGAGAAAAGGAATGAAACTGCTTTGTTAGCTACAGTTCCTTTAATAATAACAAACTAAACAGTTCTATCCACACATGGATACGGCTGAGTCACTTGTAGTCATGTGTACTGCCTCTTTACTCGACTGCAGTCAATTAAACTAAAGGTTTAGTGATGAAGCTTAATTAACAGGCATGCATCAGAGCTTGAGTGTCTCTATTTGCAAAACACAATGGCAGTTAATGACTGCTGTTAGAATAATATACCCCATTTGTCAACACTTGGCTATGATATAGCTGGGTTTTCGTTAATGAGTGTGTGTCATCACAGGATGAACATGCATGCTACTTGGTTTGTATTAATCATTATCTTATTATTAAATTGTCCTTAGAAGATGATTAATATATTTTGTTGTTAGCAGTATCATCTTCGACTGTGGTTAAAGCTTAATTATGATGCAGCTTTCCTTGAAAACTAGAATACAGCAAATAACACTAAACATTAAACCTAACTAATCCAGCCCCTCTACAAACTGGAATTCTGTATAATTCAACATCATCTTTGGGTCCCAACCAAATCCCTGATGCAATGAATGTGGTCCGCTCTACAATACAGAACCTGTCTATTCTGGAATCCGGCATGATTTGCAAGTCTTGTTTGCTTTTAAAACCAATGTAAATCTAAGTCACATGCTTTTTCTTTTCAAAGTGTATAATTCAGTATGTTGCGTGAATACCCACATCTCCTGTGGGTACAGTACATCCCCAACAAAATCCTTGTTTCCTAAATGAAGTTAAGGATACACCTGGACAGTGCAGGGTACACCTGGACAGTGCAGAGTACACCTGGACAGTGCAGGGTACACCTGGGCAGTGCACGATACACCGGGACAGTACTTCTAATGTTTTTCAAAATGTTTATACCTTATACAGTATTAGATTTTACAGAACCTCTGTAAACCACCACACTGTATAACAGTGGCGCCGCCATTAAAACTGAAATACAAGTAATGTAGGAAAGCAGCAACAAGGGGTTCATGACTGAGTTAATCCCACTTTATTACACAAAGGCACATCATATCTCAAATTAAAGCATAATATCTTAGCTTTTAGAGCATGTTTACTGTGGTCAAAAGTGGTGTCAGTTTTTCAGTAGAGGCATCTGAATAAGGCAATATTATCTCAGCAGACCGGAACTGGGGATGGATGGGGGCTTCATATTTTTGATTATCAGAAAAACTATTTTATCAGGTGTACATATGTTTCATATTATTGTATATGAAACATATGTACATGAGTGATCTGGTCTCTATCATCTTGCACCCATGAGTGATCTGGTCTCCATCATCTCACTCCCATGAGTGATCTGGTCTCCATCATCTCGCTCCCATGAGTGATCTGGTCTCCATCATCTAACTCCCATGAGTGATCTCCTCTCTATCATCTCGATCCCATGAGTGATCTGGTCTCTATCATCTCACTCCCATGAGTGATCTGGTCTCCATCATCTCACTCCCATGAGTGATCTGCTCTCTATCATCTCACTCCCATGAGTGATCTGGTCTCCATCATCTCACTCCCATGAGTGATCTGCTCTCTATCATCTCGATCCCATGAGTGATCTGGTCTCTACCATTTTGCTCCCATGAGTGATCTGGTCTATCATCTCGCTCCCATGAGTGATCTGCTCTCTGTCATCTCACTCCCATGAGTGATCTGGTCTCCATCATCTCACTCCCATGAGTGATCTGGTCTCCATCATCTCACTCCCATGAGTGATCTGCTCTCTATCATCTCGCTCCCATGAGTGATCTGGTCTCTATCATTTTGCTCCCATGAGTGATCTGATCTATCATCTCGCTCCCATGAGTGATCTGCTCTTATCATCTCGCTCCCATATCATCATCTCGCTCCCATGAGTGATCTGGTCTCTATCATCTCGCTCCCATGAGTGATCTGCTCTCTATCATCTCGCTCCCATGAGTGATCTGGTCTCTATCATCTCGCTCCCATGAGTGATCTGGTCTCTATCATCTCGCTCCCATGAGTGATCTGGTCTCCATCATCTCGCTCCCATGAGTGATCTGGTCTCCATCATCTCACTCCCATGAGTGATCTGCTCTTTATCATCTCGATCCCATGAGTGATCTGGTCTCCATCATCTCACTCCCATGAGTGATCTGCTCTCTATCATCTCGCTCCCATGAGTGATCTGGTCTCTATCATCTCACTCCCATGAGTGATCTGGTCTCCATCATCTCACTCCCATGAGTGATCTGACTCCCATGAGTGATCTGCTCTCTATCATCTCGCTCCCATGAGTGATCTGCTCTCTATCATCTCACTCCCATGAGTGATCTGGTCTCTATCATCTCACTCCCATGAGTGATCTGCTCTCTATCATCTCACTCCCATGAGTGATCTGCTCTCTATCATCTCACTCCCATGAGTGATCTGGTCTCCATCATCTCACTCCCATGAGTGATCTGCTCTCTATCATCTCACTCCCATGAGTGATCTGGTCTCTATCATCTCGCTCCCATGAGTGATCTGGTCTCTATCACCTCGCTCCCATGAGTGATCTGCTCTCTATCATCTTGCTCCCATGAGTGATCTGGTCTCTATCATCTCGCTCCCATGAGTGATCTGGTCTCTATCATCTCGCTCCCATGAGTGATCTGATCTATCATCTTGCTCCCATGAGTGATCTGGTCTCTATCATCTCGCTCCCATGAGTGATCTGCTCTATCATCTCGCTCCCATGAGTGATCTGATCTATCATCTCGCTCCCATGAGTGATCTGGTCTCTATCATCTCGCTCCCATGAGTGATCTGGTCTCTATCATCTCGCTCCCATGAATGATAGGGTCTCTATCATCTCTGCCTCTCCATTTTTCATCTGCTAAGATCAGCTAGGGTGCTGAACTTGGAAGGGGCATTTTTTGGCAGGGATTGTATCATATACAATGAGAGCATGTGCAACAAGAAGAATAGGGCTGAGAAGGGTATGTATGGGCAAACATCTCCTCTTGTCAAAAACAAGAATAGAGCTGACATGGGTATGTGTGAACATACATCTCCTCTTATCAACAAGAAGAATAGAGCTGACATGGGTATATGTGACCACACATCTCTTATCAACAACAAGAATAGAGCTGACATGGGTATGTGTGAACATACATCTCCTCTTATCAACAAGAAGAATAGAGCTGACATGGGTATATGTGACCACACATCTCTTATCAACAACAAGAATAGAGCTGACATGGGTATCGCAATGGACATAGTGGGCCCTTTGCTACCTATCTTCTTCGGTATACGCATATATTAGTAGCGGTAGATTATGCAACGTGATACCCAGAGGCAGTTCCATTGAGATCCACTAGCGCCGCTGCAATAGCCAACAAATTGGTACATATTATGGCCAGAGTAGGGATCCCCAAAGAGATTTTGACTGATCATGGAACCAATTTTTCTGTCTAACACGCTACAGCAGGTGTATAAAATATTAAAAATACGTCCCATCAGGAAGTCTGTTTATCATCTACAGACGGACGGTTTGGTGGAACGCTTTAATCAGACCTTGAAGTCGATGCTGAGACGATTTGTAACACAAGAGCAAAAACATTGGGCATCGTTTCTTCCTTACCTCCTTTTTGCAGTGAGAGAGTGAGAGGCCAATCTTTTCCTTCGCTTGGGTTGTATACGTAAACCTGGAAGGACTGAGAGCTGCAGTAGGAACTGCCGAAGAATATTCGTGAGTGTTTGTTTGTTTTGAGCATTAGTAATTGTCTTGTTTATTGTATCAACAGACGGCTAAACACGTTCCGGAGCTGTCGCTTTTGGGCCAGCACAAGCCGGAACTGCATTGCACGAACTGTCACCAAATAGCCTGTTATCACCCACCACGAGCACTAATACATGCACCCGGGACTGGTGACCGTGTTTTAGTATTGTGGGGCGGATAACGATTATTGTTTGGGACTGTAAACCTGTTTGTTTGGCTCCGCGCATTACACATTGTTGTGTATTGCCGGAGCGTTTTTCTTTTTGGTCACCAGAACCAGACTATAATTAAAACCCCTGTTTTCTACCGGATTACAATTGTTTGTGATTTCTTCTGCACTGCATCACCTCTACACCTGTTCACAATCACCGGCCAAATTGCCACACCCATATACCTAAAACTTACCGTCTTCTTTATCGTGCCAGTAATAGTATTTAACATGAAAGTATTTCATTGGGTGATGCATAAACCATCATTTACCATCAAAAAACATCACTCATCACAACATTAGAATAACGTGCCTTTAGAGACCAATTTTCTCATTAACATATTATTAGACTGATTCATAAATCTGTACTGTGCCGTTAATTGACCCATACCGGCATCACAATTAACACATGCTTCAGACCAGGCGCAGAATGAGATGCGTCTTAACGGTATCATTTCCTAGCATAATTTTAAGAACATGAATTTAAGCCAAAACTAATAATAAAAAAAGTCTATGTTTAATTATCCAATAATTATTTAAGTATTTTTTTAGTTGTAACACATACATTAAATTGCATTGTTAAGGCTGCTTACTGGTTGGTAAACATATAGACCACGTTTGTAGCCTATTTTATGTCTAAGTGGAGAAAATGGCAGGCTTTGGTGAACTCGTCTGGGCTGTACATCAAGAGGAGGGAGAGATCCTGGAGCACGATCCTCCCAGAAGTGAGGACCTCGCAGATTTGACAACTGTTACAATTCTTTGATCTATTGATGTTGATGATAATTGGCCAGTTAAAAGCCGGCAATTCCCTTTGACTCGAAAGCACTCTGCAGAGCCTAATGACGTCATTCGTCACCGTGTTCAAATTAAATGTCGGTTCAGTTTTTTTTTCTTTTTTTTTAAACCCTACATGAAGACGTTCACACTATTGTTATGCGTATGTGTTTATAATGTGGATCTGCATCGGCCACGCAAAACTCACCTGCCTACAGATTAAAAGGCAACAATTTGTTTTTAATTGAAAGCACTTTGGAGATTTGTGAAGGTCAGACCCTCACTGTAATATTGAATTGCCTGTTATTGTGAATGAAAAGAAACATGTTTAATGTAAAATGTATGAATGTTTTATTGTAAAAATAAAAGTGTTAAACAAGAGTATTTTTGTACGAAATCATTCCAGGTGCATGTGTTTATTGAATAATGAATCCTGTTAGGAGTAGGTGGGGCTGGAGATTATATAATGCAGTGTCCTTCCTTAGGAGAAAGAGAGAGGATTATTAGATCAATCATGATCTTGTCTGTTGAATGTCAGAATGTTGGTTACAGTGCAAAAGAACAAAATAAACATTGACACCTGTGAACGCGCGCAGTGATGGTTTCCTGTATTTAAATACCTCTGTGTTCCTGTGAAGATGAAGTGATTGAGGGTGGGGGTAAGCCTGTCACAAGGTCATACACACAGCACAGCCTAACTGTGTGATTTAAACGTGTAACCGGCTTTCAATTGAAATGTGTCGGTTCAGTGAGGCCTTAAAGGAAAACTACTTGGAACAGCCATATTTGTCCCATCCCTAATATACAAACACAATAATACAAACCATGCCTGTGAATGCTTATAGCCTTACTTATTTACTAAAATGTATTATATATTTGTTTTCTGATACCAAACACGCTCACTGTTTGTAAAAGAATGGTGCATGCAAGATGCTGTTTTGATTACAGCATATGTTTGGATGACTACAACACAACTAGAAGCTGAGACAATAAGCTTTCAACCCATATATGACAAGGCTTTGTGTCTGAATGCGGGATTAAATTCAGACAATAAGCCTTTTTTGCTCATTTCTCTGCTCCCTTAATAAGGATGAAACAGCTACGAACATTGCTGTCACTCACACAGTGATTGTATAGGTACATTGACAACCACACACTCACATTAAGGAAAGACTCAGATGAGGTTGTTTCTTACTGTAGCAAGAGCTTTATTTTTTTTTAATACCATGATGAATTGGCTTTAATCTTACTCATTTTCCAGCAAAAAAGTTAGATCCCACCCCATCGCTTTGCAAATTTGTTTCCAGAATTTTCCTTTCAGTTTGTGATCTGCTAGTGGATTGATGTCTTCAATAAAAAGTGGATAAAATACTGTTTCAAGCTCTTTTCAATGCTGCAAGGGGATTTATAAGTCAGTCAGTCATCAAAACAATGTTCCAGATTCCCTTTTAATATCACTTTCAAAAGACTGAGCAAAAAATATGTCAGTAAGCAGACTTTACAAGCTACACGGCCTCCCAGTCCCACAGATTTAACCTCACTGCATCACGATACCACCTCTCTAACTACTAAGACATACTGCCTCCCAGTCCCTCAGCTCTAATCACTACACCACACTCCTTCCCAGTCCCTAAACTTTAACCACTAGACCACACTACCTCCTTCCCATTCCTTTCTCTCTAACCCATAGTCCACACTGCCTCCCAGTCCCTCAGCTCTAATCACTACACCACACTCCTTCCCAGTCCCTAAACTTTAACCACTAGACCACACTACCTCCTTCCCATTCTTTTCTCTCTAACCCATAGTCCACACTGCCTCTCAGTTCCTCAGCTCTAAAAGCTAGGTCACACTCTACCAGTTCCTCAGTTCTAAATACTAGGCCTCACTGCTTTACAGTCCCTCAGCTCTAACCACTGCATCCCAGGCCCACTGCCCTAGCCATTACACCACACTCCCTACCGGTCCCTGAACTCTAACCACATCACTACCTTAACGCAAGAGCCATTGTATTAATTCTAAGAGTTATGAAATTGAACCTATAGGTTAAGCTTTTAATATCATCAACAAACAACACCTGTGGAACGTTGCTATGGATCATAGACTGTTTGTACATTGCTATGTTTGCAGGTTCAGAGGGACATCCTCAGAGCTGACACCTGTTGCCAAAGTAACTCCAATCAGCTCTCTTCCTCCCTGACAACAGCTCTAATCTACCCTGCAAGGCTGGCTGATAAACTGCTGCCGCAGGGTTTATCTGTTCCTCTAATGAGTCGTCCACCAACCCCCCCCCCCCCCCCCCCCCCCCCCCCCCCCCCCTCCCCCCCCCCCTGCCCACTCGGCTTGGCTTCCTGACAAATTTGAATGTGTCAATTTAAATGTAAATCTTCACAAAAGCACTTATTTTGCCATTTTAATTGTTATAATGATATCATGACTAATTTATTATCAAGATGCAGTGTATCGTGAAATTAGTTTCCAGGCTACCAGGGGGACTGTTCCTGTTTGCACCCAGCTGATGTACCCTGCACACTGCGGGGTCACTGGGAGAACCTGGCAGGGCAGATAAGGCCTCAAAAGAGTTATAAAACCATGGCTTTAAATCATGCTGCTTATTAGTAAATACTACTGACAGATATCCATATTGAACTCTTAAAAGGAGTGCTAATCAGGCAAAACCCAATTAAGGATTAGCACTTGTAACATTAGTACTGATTACACTACAAGTTCAGTTCAAAGCCAGCTAAAGGCAGATTTAGAACAAAATGGTACTAACTTAACATTGGAAACAGAACCCAGAACCCTGCGAACAATTGAAGGAAAGCCCCATCAACACCATGGAACAGCCGTCCGCCTGCAGCACAGCCATGCAAGAAAGACGTGCTCCGTGTGGTATTTCTTACAGTACAGGTGTGTTGCCGGGGGACAGGTTAATGGTTACACTCTGGTGCACCAACTGTACTCAGAGAGAAGACATGTTTGAGAGCTCTACTGAGGCTACAGGGGTGTTCAAACTTCTGAGTTTAAAGTGAGGGCTGAATCACACTGATATATGAGGTGAATATAAACAACAAGAATACATTAGTTAAGATAATTGCTGTTTGAGACCCACGGTTGTATTTAAAGAAAACACAAATGATTCTTTCTGGCTATAGGACAACTATAACAATGAATTACAGAAACACAATTTATTTAGATCACTGTAATGTGAATACTACCCCCCCCCCCCTTCACTTACCAAGTCCTTAGCATGCCTAGAAGACATGCCCATGTATCTGTGAGTACTTTAAGGAACTGAACCATTTTCTGACCTGTCAACATGACGTTTTCACATTGACAGGCCCATTTTTTCTTCCACTACATTTAGCTTTTCCGCAATGATGGAGTTCAGCCGGAAGGACCCTTATAAAGTAGTAAAGACACAGCAAAGTGTACTGAAGCTTAGTATTGTACAGCATGGGTAAGCCCTCTAAAGCACAGAGAGCATGGTAAAGAATATTAAAAAAAACATGGCAAACCATGGTAGAGCTACGGTAGTAAATGCATTTTATAACCGTGGGGAAAAACTGCAAAATGCTATATTTATCAGGTTTTATAAGGGTAACGGATTTGATATAACTTATAATTGTTCACATAAAATAACAAATAATTCCATAAATAACTAAACAATTCCATACATCTTGTTCACTATTTACTATAGGTTTCAAATGTGCAGTTCTGGAAAAATAAAACAGCAAACATGTATTTCTTATTAAAATGTGTTTCCAGGTACTAAGTTAAATCTTTGTTTGCAAGCCATGCTTTCAGGAAGTGGAGCGTAAAATGGTCTCCACCCCTTAACTGGTTCCTAGGTCAAATATCCCAATATTATTAGAATGTATTCAAGTCAAGTGTCCTCCAAAAATGATCCAGTTGATAAATGAGAAATATGTATCACAACGTGTTTTGCTTTGAACTGATTTACCGCCTGGCCAGAATTTGCGTGACAGTTTCTGTGTGGGATTTCTATATCTGTCTATATAAACAGAAGATCAACACAGCCACTCTTGTTCCCTATTAACTGGCTGTCAACAAAGCTTTAGCAACAGAGTCCACATTAAACACACCACTAGCTGCCAAACAATGATCTCTACATGTGAAGCTGCCGGTGCTGCTTCAGATTTGGGAAGCGAGTCAATCGGAGTCTGTTTCTGTCTGCAAATGATACAGGTCAGATACGTCACTCCAGCTTGCAAAAGAAATGACTTGTACAGTGATCAATGTTTTATTTTTCTTTCATGATGCAATTCTAGTTTTTGTTATGTGGAATGTAATAAAAGAGAAGTAAAATGGTAAGTACATATTATTGGTTTTTTCATTGTACAACACCCCCTTTTCACATGTAATTCATTTCAAGTGTTTATATCGCTTTTAGCTAACATGTGTTATACCAAGTTTCCAGCCTACATTATTTGGAAGGTGTGCTCCAAACTGTA
Source organism: Polyodon spathula (assembly GCF_017654505.1). Lineage (NCBI taxonomy): Eukaryota > Metazoa > Chordata > Actinopteri > Acipenseriformes > Polyodontidae > Polyodon > Polyodon spathula. Next base: position 2,987,396 of record NC_054574.1, on the reverse strand, counting down.
ACACACAGAACATAGACTGGGCCAAATCTGAACATAAAAACCCCATGTGGGTCCCAGCGCTTCCACTGACTCACATGAAAACCCCATGCTGGTCCCAGCGCTTCCACTGACTCACATGAAAACCCCATGCTGGTCCAGGCGCTTCTACTGACTCGCATGAAAACCCCACGCTGGTCCCAGCGCTTCCGCCGACTCACATGAAAACCCCATGCTGGTCCCAGTGCTTCTCCTGACTCACATGAAAACATTAACATAGAAAATAAACACTAGGGATCTGTTTTTCAGTCACTGATTTCTGCAGTCAAAGGGGGTTACAAAGGGTGTAATAAACCAGATATACTGTTAAGCTCTTTAAAGCAACTCGTAGGGTAAAACCATTCAGCTTTAAGGGGAACGATTAGCTGGTGAAGAGAGAAAATGGTCTTATGAATGGGCCATAGGCATGCAAATATATATATTCGTATGAGCTTAACATGCAGCCTACAGCACTCAGTATTCCCAGGTGGTCTCCCATCCAAGTACTAACCAAGCCAAACATTGCTTTGCTTAAGCACTGCATGGTAAGTTGAAGCTTTTTGCCTTCAGAGACCTTGCCCAGTGGTCATGACAAGGAAGTAGCTCTTCTTGATCCCTGGCATGCAAATGAGATTTGTTGAGAAAGCAGACCCTTGTGACTGTAATGGGTGTCACATCATTTAAAGTAATTGCAGCTAACACAATAATTCTGCTGTGCACTTCCATCTGTTTTAAAGGCTTCAAACATGCCGTTTTGAAAGAAACACACGTTAAAGCAAGCATGTATTTACTTGTTAAAACATGAGATCTGGGACTACACTTGGCTAACGAAATCTCTGTTTATAAGCCATTTCAATTAGAGTTGCACTTGCTTGATCACCTGGAGTCTGAAATAGTCCCCACTCCTTCACTTGCTTGTTTCCTGTCTTAAACCAGCCAGCTGCTACCCTGCTGACTGACATGCTTCAGAAGATACTGCTGTGACGACCCAGGAAGTGTAACAGATAACCTGAGAATAAGACATAGAAACTGGGACCTTCCACTGAGCTAAAGCAATACCAGATTCATGCTTTAAACACAAAACACATGTCTGCTACAACATGTACTTCTTTCCAAACTATACATTTACTAAAGGAAGTGCAAAATGGGTGCAATTTTTAGAGTTTTTACTCTAACATAAATGCAGTTTGTATGTCATTCATACTATATTTGATATACCATAGTTCCATTTGCACCATGAAAGCAGTGTGTAAAACTCAATCTCATCTGATTCCAATACCACACTGGGTGTAAGTCTAGTGATCTAGGATCTAGTGTAAGATCCTTGGCTTCGTCTCTGATTTCATTCAAATTATAAAATGGCTTGGACAAATTAAGTGCTGTGATTGACTGAACAAGATCACATGACTGTGTGGTAATAATTGTCGTACGGCACGGCTGTGACATCACAGACCAACTTACTTACCTGATCTATTAATATTACTACGCCTTAATAGTAACAATTATCTGAACAGTGTTTCTGTTGGTAAAAATGTCAACATACAACTGAAACAGCATTTCAATCACTCAACATCTCTGTTACTAAGAATTACAGAAAAATTGGCAAATATACTGTGGTATTTATTTAGTCAGAGAACAGAACAAAGAAAACTCAGAGGTAAGCAGAAGCAGTAACACTATTCAAAAGCAATCTGAGAAATCACCCTCAAGTCTCACTCAGCATGTAATATACTGTATATGCAGCAGCGGCATCTACTTATTAAACTAAATAGCGCCTTATAAAACTGAGCGAGTATGCAATATTTAAACTGGACACAACAGATACATCTCACCATTACCCTACGATTTCACAAACATATTTAAAACACAGTTAAACTCTCTTCTGCTCTCTGCTGACACAACCATTGGGCTTTTAAACAAGGTTGAGTTCGGTATAGAATTCTATTGCACTCGCCGCGGACGGGAAGGACCGCAGCACTGTGCAAACTGACACGGAAGTCGTTTAGTCCACATATCATCTAATGCTGGTTTACAATCTAGGGAAATTATGGCAGTTACCAGCATCGGTGTGAAAACAGCCTCAGAAATGATTCGTCAGTAATGACTGAATAGGATTATTTCTTACAAAAAAAACACTCAGAAGCCCCTCCCTCGAGTGCCAGTGCAGTGTTTGGCTGTTCCATGAATTCTCCCTCGAGTGCCAGTGCAGTGTTTGGCTGTTCCATGAATCCTCCCTCGAGTGCCAGTGCAGTGCAGTGAATCCTCCCTCAGAAGTGGGAGAACTGCAGCCTGCAAAGAGCGGAGCCAATAATAAAATGATGCTTTCTGCTGTCCGTCTTTCACGCTCCATACATGTCACTCACAAACTAAGTAAGTTACGGAGGTCATTGTCACACAGGGACAAGAGCATAGGCAAGGACTGTGGGAAAACTTTGACTTTTGACCGCCAGGTCAAGGATGACTGTCTGTTTTCTATGTAATCGTGACGGGAGTAGAACCAATAATCCAATTTAGATTTACAAACATTTTGTAAAATTGAAAAGGTACAAACTTGGTTCCTATTGCGTTTGAAGTAAATCTATGATTCACAAGTAGCCTCTGTTTACACCTTTCTCAAGGTACCAGTGGCAGGGCGAAATGCCTGAATGTAAATGGTGTGTTTGCTATAAATATAGGGTTGGCAGGGAGGGGGTTAAAATCCTCCCTGCCAGAATACATGTGGGAATGTGGCTGATTGAATGATTGATGGTTAATTAGACTCCAGTCACATGTATGTAAGGAAGGAGAAATCCTTTGTCTGGTGGAGAGAGTGTGTACATTGTGTTTGTGTAAATGTTGTGTAACTTGGTTGTGGATGCTAATGCCCAGCATCATGGGTTTTGCCCTTTTGTTTGAACCTTTATTTTGGCCCTTGTGCATATTTTGTTTCAGCTGTAGCTTTCAAAGCCTCCGAGTCTCATTCCTGACAATATCCTGCTACAGTATCAGTGACCAAGAACCCACACCATTGAAGACTACAACCAACAATGACTGGTTAAGCATTCCCACCTACTGGACAGGAGTTCATTGTGAAGACACTTATTTCATAGGTGCTGTTTGGCATTGTAACAGGGCGAGGAGCCCTGTACAGTATTGCTTCTTTATTTTTAGAATGGGATCTCCCCCTCCACCCTTGTGTTATTTTGTATTTGTTTATTATGATTTATTATTTATTTAAATGTTTCTATTATGGATGTGTTCTGGCAGAGGCAAAGTTGTCAGCTTGTCCTTTGCCAGTAATTAGAAAACTCGTGCAGAATGTGACCGAGGGATTATATAATAATTGGTAGCTAGTTAATCCTTCGGTCACTAATATAAAGGCCTGCAGCTCCTGGCACTCCAGGTGGGTGTTCGGAGGAGGAACGGGAGAGCGAGAGGAGAGAAAAGAAACTGAAAATAAAACTAAAAATATACAGGAACAGTGAAGGCGATTGCCCAGCCTGACCTATTCGGTTTTGTGTTTAGGGTTTGTGATTTATTTAATTTAAACCTTTTCTTTTGTGCTCTGTGAGCAAGTCTTTAGGTTTAAATATGTATTTCACTTTTACTATTTAAGAAAATAAAACGGCACAAGCACTATTGCACCGTGCCCGCAGTGTTTTTAGTTCCTGCATTCTGGCCTGACGTCACCACACATGCCATCCTTGTCACAGGCATATTTACTAATATAATCACTTTGAATATGGTTACAGGCAAAGACAAGGAGATGAGATCCCTTTTTTGGACTAACTGATCAATAATTAATCACAAGCTTTCAAGACGGAAGAAGAGACCTTTCAGGTCGCTTTGTCTATCATCTCTGGACTAATACTGCTACTATTTCATCTATCAATTAATATGATTAATTACTGTAGATTTATAGGATTGCAATTATTATTTGCAACCACTAAAAGCCCTCTTATAGGCAACTTTCCAAAAATGAAAAAACTGCAAGAAAATGCAACAGAAAACAGCTTTGGTGATAAGTGAATTCATTCTTTTGAGATTCATTCTTCTCTGTACTGCATTGTCAACATTTGGGTTCTGTTTGGCAGGTTTACATACAAAAGCCATTATTTAAATATTTGTTTTCATTGATTGCTTAGAGATTTTTCTACATAACATAGCAAATATATTTAGGAGGCGTGAAGTTTTTGACGTTGAATAACAACATTAAAACACAATCTCGAAATTAATTTACAAATATTAATTGTTTATATTGATTTGATAATACCCGCGATATAGACATCAAGCATAGATCGTCTCCTCACACTCTCAGTATTCCCTTGAGGGCAAGCGCTTGGTATTTGGTATTTATTTTCATGTTCTCACCCAGCCACATGCATACCCAGGAATACTGTTCTTGGTCCAGTGGTTAAAGAAACGGGTTTGTAACCAGGAGGTACCTGGTTTAAATCCCAGCTCAGTCACTGACTCAATGTGTGACCCTGAGCAAGTCACTTACTCTCCTCTGCAGCTGATGCATAGTTCACACACCCTAGTCTTGTATCTTGTGATGGTGGTCCACTAAGAAAGGCGCTATATAAAGATTATTATTAATTGATTCAGTAATCTGAATGAATAAAACAAGTCAGTAAAAAGAATCAAACTGCACATCACTAGTTTTCAGGTTTAAACAGCGTGCCTATCAGTGGTTAAAGCCTGGTCTCCATACACACTAATTATTACTCACCTTGAGTAATGAAGCTCATCTCATTATTCAAAGTGGGCTGCCTCATTTAAATACATTATCATGCATTACCATACAAATCACAGATTCATTCCGATTACCACAGTGCGGCACAATAAAATGAGTGGGTGCCATAATATGCCCACTATTTTGCGCCATAATGAATAAAATTGCAATAGTAAATACTGCAATCATGAACGTGCACACTAAATTCAATTATCACACAACATAAACTTTAGCGCCTTTCGTAAATGAGGCCCCATATATGTACCTGTATCATAGGTAAAATAAAAACATATCTTTTTTTCAAAACCATTTGCGAGTTAGTAAATTTCACATTTAGACTACAATTTTATTCATAATTTTGCTCAAATCAGAACCATTTAGCCCCCTATAGCAGAGATGGGTGCATGGATGGAGCAGGAATAAGCCTGTTATTTGCGTATTACACCAAACTTGTATTTAATTATTTATCTGTTTATTTATGGTGCTTTATTTGAATAGAGATTACATACAGTACAGCAGACAGAATACAATGTATATGTGATTATTACAGTTATTGTGCCAGGACTCATGGAAGTTATGTTAAAATAAAAACAATTTCATGTACATGTTTATATCCTCTTTACATCAGTCAGGTTGTGTTGCATCACACAAAGGGTCATATTTTCAAAATGTTCACTACAGTCTTTAATTAACTCCTATTTTTTGAAAGACGAAAATTCAACAGTAATGTACAAAACTGAGAAACAAACAGCTTGAGAACGTAAAGAGTTCTTCATTTATATGACTTAAATGTTTGATACTAGGTTTGTAAAGTTAATAGATTTAGAAAGAAGTCATTTTTCACTTAGTGTGTGTTTATTACACAGTTATAAGGAGCCTCTATGTGTCTGCACTGGCTTTCATGTACGGTAAGGGCTGCAGATACAGGAATACATGATTGTAGTTTATATAGATGTAAATGTTTACTGCTAATTATGAAGAACTAAAGACTCCATTTTCAAATCCTCAGATCATTGCAGGAGACAGAATGGCAGCTAGGGACAGTCACTGAATGCAAGAGATGAAAAAGAACGCTTTACTATGTAATTCTGCAGAAATCTACAACAGACTCATCTTCTAGCCGTCAGCACACTGTATCAAGCCTGACTGTACAGGTGGCTGAATGTGCTTCAAACATTCTGTTACTGCAACATAGTTCCAAGCACAGTCTGCACACACTCACTGTGCAGAGATAAGAGCTGTCAGTCTCCACACACCTTCTGTGCAGAGATAAGAGCTGTCAGTCTCCCTGCACTTGCTGTGCTGGGATAAGAGCTGTCAGTCTCCCTGCACTGGCTGTGCAGAGATAAGAGCTGTCAGTCTCCCTGCACTGGCTGTGCAGAGATAAGAGCTGTCAGTCTCCCTGCACTGGCTGTGCAGAGATAAGAGCTGTCAGTCTCCCTGCACTTGCTGTGCTGGGATAAGAGCTGTCAGTCTCCACACACCTTCTGTGCAGAGATAAGAGCTGTCAGTCTCCCTGCACTGGCTGTGCAGAGATAAGAGCTGTCAGTCTCCCTGCACTGGCTGTGCTGAGATAAGAGCTGTCAGTCTCCCTGCACTGGCTGTGCAGAGATAAGAGCTGTCAGTCTCCCTGCACTGGTTGTGCTGAGATAAGAGCTGTCAGTCTCCACACACTCACTGTGAGATAAGAGCTGTCAGTCTCCACACACTCACTGTGAGATAAGAGCTGTCAGTCTCCCTGCACTGGCTGTGCTGAGATAAGAGCTGTCAGTCTCCCTGCACTCGCTGTGCTGAGATAAGAGCTGTCAGTCTCCACACACTCGCTGTGCTGAGATAAGAGCTGTCAGTCTCCACACACTCGCTGTGCTGAGATAAGAGCTGTCAGTCTCCACACACTCGCTGTGCTGAGATAAGAGCTGTCAGTCTCCCTGCACTGGCTGTGCTGAGATAAGAGCTGTCAGTCTCCCTGCACTGGCTGTGCTGAGATAAGAGCTGTCAGTCTCCCTGCACTCGCTGTGCTGAGATAAGAGCTGTCAGTCTCCACACACTCGCTGTGAGATAAGAGCTGTCAGTCTCCACACACTCGCTGTGAGATAAGAGCTGTCAGTCTCCACACACTCGCTGTGCTGAGATAAGAGCTGTCAGTCTCCACACACTCGCTGTGCTGAGATAAGAGCTGTCAGTCTCCACACACTCGCTGTGCTGAGATAAGAGCTGTCAGTCTCCACACACTCGCTGTGCTGAGATAAGAGCTGTCAGTCTCCACACACTCACTGTGAGATAAGAGCTTTCAGTCTCCACACACTTGCTGTGCTGACATAAGAGCTATCAGTCTACATTGCAAATGAACTGCACTTGAAACCTGCATGTCCCATTCTGATCACAGGCATTTTAAACCACTAAAGCATCATCCACCACTTTCAACAACTCCACTTTTGGTTTTGCGCTGCTTCATGGAAATGGCATTGATGTGAGAACACTATGGCAACTTGAAATGCATAGAATCTGTAGTCCCAAAACAACACTAAAATTCAGAACATACAAGTGAATGCATTTCCCAATATGTTGTACACTCAGCTGTTTGAGCGAGGGAGATTAATATTATTCAAGTGAATGCATTTCCCAATATCCTGTACACTCAGCTGTTTGAGCGAGGGAGGTTAGTGTTATTCAAGTGAATGCATTTCCCAATATCCTGTACACTCAGCTGTTTGAGCGAGATATTAGTGTTATTCAAGTGAATCATTTCCCAATATCCTGTACACTCAGCTGTTTGAGCGAGGGAGGTTAGTGTTATTCAAGTGAATGCATTTCCCAATATCCTGTACACTCAGCTGTTTGAGCGAGGAAGGTTAGTGTTATTCAAGTGAATGCATTTCCCAATATCCTGTACACTCAGCTGTTTGAGCGAGGGAGGTTAGTGTTATTCAAGTGAATGCATTTCCCAATATCCTGTACACTCAGCTGTTTGAGCGAGGAAGATTAGTGTTATTCAAGTGAATGCATTTCCCAATATCCTGTACACTCAGCTGTTTGAGGAAGGTTAGTGTTATTCAAGTGAATGCATTTCCCAATATCCTGTACACTCAGCTGTTTGAGCGAGGAAGATTAGTGTTATTCAAGTGAATGCATTTCCCAATATCCTGTACACTCAGCTGTTTGAGCGAGGGAGGTTAGTGTTATTCAAGTGAATGCATTTCCCAATATCCTGTACACTCAGCTGTTTGAGCGAGGGAGGTTAGTGTTATTCAAGTGAATGCATTTCCCAATATCCTGTACACTCAGCTGTTTGAGCGAGGGAGGTTAGTGTTATTCAAGTGAATGCATTTCCCAATATCCTGTACACTCAGCTGTTTGAGCGAGGGAGATTAGTGTTATTCAAGTGAATGCATTTCCCAATATCCTGTACACTCAGCTGTTTGAGCGAGGGAGGTTAGTGTTATTCAAGTGAATGCATTTCCCAATATCCTGTACACTCAGCTGTTTGAGCGAGGGAGGTTAGTGTTATTCAAGTGAATGCATTTCCCAATATCCTGTACACTCAGCTGTTGAGGAAGGTTAGTTTTATTCAAGTGAATGCTTTTCCTAATATCCTGTACACTCAGCTGTTGAGGAAGGTTAGTTTTATTCAAGTGAATGCTTTTCCTGATATCCTGTACACTCAGCTGTTTGAGTGAGGGAGATTAGTTTTATTCAATTTTTCTCTCCTGGTGGGCTCCAAAATAATTCACAGAAACAGGATAACTGTGTTCGTTAAGTGAATTCGTATTAAAGAAGTCATTTACAATCATTTCTTTATAATCCGCAAATTGTATTGCTTTATTCGACCTAAAATGGCGTTAGGATGAGAATTCTGTCAGAATTTCGTTTTTTTAAACATTAGACTGAAGTTTAGTGTAACCGAATCACCGTTGATGTTATCTGAACACTTTTTCAATTAGTACAAGTGCTTTGTGTATTTGTATTTAATCTCTGCTAGCAGGCCTAACAGTCCCTTAAGCCCTGGGGTTCGTCTGGTTGCTCGTCACAATGTCACTTTGGTTCTGAGGTGCCCAGAATTGGAATCAGTATTCCAAGTGCAGTCTCACCAGTGCATTGTACAACCTCATCATAGCCTCCTTGGATTTGAACTTGTTTGGCTATATACCCAAGCATTCACAGTGACGAGTCCATCGCAACACTTTGGTGGGCCTATTCTAGTTCTATACAGTACATTTGATATTTGGATCCTACATTTTGTGACCGGCATGTAAAACCTGCATTTGTGATCAAACAGGCACAGCTGTGCAAAAGATGGTGCTTGAGATTACAAATATAAAGACAATTGTCTACTTACGTTACATATGTCAATGACAGGCAACTATAACAGAAGAGCAGCTATTGAACTCGTAGTCAAAGCACCTGTCACTGTCACACTGACATGTATCTGGCTTGTGCTACAGCAGCAGCAGCAGCAGCAGCAGGGAGAAGCGTAGTTTTTGTGAAAATGACCTTTGCTTTAACCAGATTTTAACAAAATCGCAGTTCGGTTTTCAAACTAATTCAGGAACAGGGGATGCACTTTTATCATTTCTTAGTCCATGCTGCAAAAACTTGGATTCTGGTTATGGTGCAGCTGCTGTATTTTTCTCCAGAGCCTTTGATTCAGTTCCCCAGAATGTCCTCTTATCAAAACATTCTAAATACGGGTTTGGTGAAGGCATTTTGGGCTGGTTTTCTTCTTACCTCGTGGGGCGATGGCAAAGTGGGGTGGTGTTGCGGGGAGGGGGGCCTAATTGAGAAGGTCACTCATTGTAAGCTCCTGGGGGTGGTCGAGGTATCTGATAACCTGCTCTGGTCATACCATGCCGGCTGTGTTTGCGGCAAAACAAGAATTCGGGGGTTTATTTTTCATTCATTTAGAGAGGCCCCTCCAAATGTTGTTCTACTTCTTTACAAGAGTTTAGTAAGACAAGACCTACTTTAGTCCTTTGCAGCTTTTTATTTTACATGCGCTGTTTAAAACATATATATATATATAGTAAAACAGGTTTAAAAGGCACTACATGGCAAAACGACATCAGTACTACATCTCCAGCCAAGTCCTACCCCGTGTTCGCTGTATTTTTCACATACCTCTTTACAGACGTGCATACTGAAAAAACTTCTCCTGATCACTCGTTGTTTTCCTCAATAATGCGATCCAAGCCATTATTTTATTACTATAACACCTCAAAAAGCTTTGCAAATGTCCATGATATTCTTTAAGCGTTGGATGCAGAAGCAGCTATCTCCTTTGCTTATGTTTGTGTTATCTCTATGGTGCATGGGGCTCTCACATACGCCCTTTTTTCTGCTTAATTCAGCTCCTATCGGTCACACCGGCCATTGTGTTCATAAAAGACCTGGGCTGAGAGTCTCCACAGAGCTGCTCTGAGACCATCAGTCCTTATCGCCTCAGTTGTGTCGTTATTTTTTCTTTGGAGCAGCCTTGGGGTTCTGGAATGGTTCCATTGTGTCATTGTTAAGCCTCTCCGGGTTTAAAACTGCTATTCAGCGTCATCTGCTTTTGAGGTGAACTTGTTTTGGTTGTAATGAAATTGTTATTAAAATAGAAATGTATCTTTTTTATATATGTATGTGTATTGTATGTATACGCGTGTGTATGTGTATTTTTATTGATATTACTTTGGATGTATAATAATTGTTGTATTGTTTATTATTGAGTATGGTCTACTTAGGTCTCTCTTTGTATTAATGCTGCACTATTGAGATGTACCTGTGCTGGCCCTGTAGGCACAAAGTGAATAAACTAAACTAAACTAAAAACACAGCATCCCTGGAGCAGGATCTCAGGCAGGGTTGTCCAATCGATGGCTCACTAAACTCCCCAATGCCTCTTTGGTTTAGAAGTTGAGTATCCGATTCAAGGTTCTTAAAGTGTACATATTGTAGGAGGTATTCTAGACAAATCAGTTCATTTCTGGCAACCTGACTAAAGAAAGCAGAATTCCTTATAGGCAACCTGTCTCTATACGGCAACAAGGATATAAAGTTGTCATTCCATCTAGGAGGTTGTCTACAAGTACACAAGTTACAAAACACAGCTGTGATGTTAGAGAACCTACTCGAAGAGTAAAGGTTTGACGTCTCCAACCACAAAACACATCAATCTAACTGTTTTTCTCTTGTTCCTCTCCGAGAAATAGGTCAAGACCTTTAACGGAACCAAACAATATTAAAAAAAGACTGTTATAATCTATAAAAGTTAACAGTCTCAAAACTTGAGTTATTACCTTACATGGGGACGGAACCATACACCCATACCTGTAAAAGTCTACAAAGCCCAAAAGGAGCACAATGCTCTCAAACTCCAAAAACCCAAAGGTGCTGCTCCTTGGCTGAAGAAAACCTTAAAGTGAACCTCAGCTGCAGATGCTATATGGGGAAAAGGTGACCTGAGAGAACGGCTACTGTCAGAGTTGTGAACGATCTGCTAAAAAGCTTTGACTCAGGTTTTCCATCAGTATTAATTCTTCTTGCTCTAAGTGCTGCCTTTGATACTGTAGACCATTCCATCCCACTGAATCATCTTGAAAGCACAGTAGGACTGTCTGGCCTATCCTGGTTCAAATTGTATCTTTCTGATCGGTTACAGGTTGTCTCGAGAGGGGAGATAAAATCTCCATTATCGGAAGCTGTCTGCGGTGTTCCACAGGACTCCATTCCAGGTCCCTTGTTGTTTTCATTATATATGCTACCGTCAGGTGACATTATCAGCAGACACGGAGTGAACTTCCATTGCCATGCTGATGACACCCAGCTATATTTGCCCCTAAAGTCAGGAATTTCTTCTGCCCGTGTGTTAATAGCTACTTGCCTTAAAGACATCACGCACTGGATGTCACAGAATTTTTTAATGTTGAATTCAGATAAAACAGAGGTTATGCTAGTGGAATCACAGAACCAACTAAAAGGAAATGTGGGATTACATGAGCTCGACCCTTGCAGTCTCTCATCAAAACTTAAACTAGAAATTAAGAGTCTGGGGGTCCTCTTTGATGCTAATCTATTGTTTGAGACTCTGTGGCAAAGTGGTTTGTAGTGCACAGGTATAGAGGTGATGCAGTGATTAGAAACAGTCCAACAGCTGTTCAATGGTGAAAATAAAGCTCTATTAATTGCTTTAAATAATAATACTGACTATTCACAGCGATGTGTAAAGTCAGTAAAACCATGGGATTCAGTCCCAAAATAATAATACACACACTTGCAAAAACCCACACGTTCACCAATCCAACACTGAGTATTCCGGGCGCAAGTGGTGTTGTGAATATGCAAACAGTGAATACAATGGTGCAGTGAAGTCCAGATTTGATGCTGGCTTAATAGCGACAGCTCCCGGATTTTAGCTGTCTGCAATGACAAATAACAACGGTTAATCAGACAGACAAGACAACACTAAGCACTCCCAGCTCGCTTTACTCCTCACGCCCCCTTCGGTAGCAAGTGCAATTATGTCTCCTCCAATCCATGACTGACACACCGCCTGACATATTAGGCAGACGACTTCTGTTATTGTGGCTCCGCCCCCTTCCTGGATAGCCGACTTCCAACTGACCCTGGAATGAGCTGTCAAACCATCCAGTCCGGGACACACTGTTGACTCAGATTCATTCGCTCTCTGTCACAAACACAAATTAGGGAACAGGGATGGGGCGTTTATAAAATTTGCACGGTATAATAACCGTGAAAAAAATACTTTAAATACTGTAATTCAAAAAAAGAAAACCAAATTTTAAAAATAAAACTAAAAGTTGTACACTCTCAATGTTATACTACAACAGTATTAAGATCTATTATTTACTCAAAATGACGTGGTGCTGTAGTTTGTTAAAACATTTTAATGTATAAAATTAAATAAATAAATACTTTATTTAGCTGATGGTAAATAGAAGTGGGAAATGATCGGTCTTATTGCTTAAAACACAAACATGTACCACATGTTATTATTTAAGAGCAGAGATGAGTTGTTTGTTTTTTCAACTGGATAAATCAAATATGTATAGCAAAAGGTATTTTAATAGTAAAACGTGTTATTGGATTTATAGCTACACGTCACGACATTGCACAAGTAAGCTTCCAATGATTATTACACAAATGGAGTTTGTAAAAAAAGATTTCTTCACTTACCTAAGAAAATTTGAATACTGTTATAACTTGTTTAAACAAAACTACGTTGATAATAAGTAGGCTATCCAGCTGCAGGTCTGTGCTAGTTTTAATTGAGACATTGGTCGTGTTCTTATAGCGCAGATTTCCACAGAATCGCGGAGATGCGCTGTAGACGTCCCTCAACACCCACAGAAATCCGTGCAGATTCTGCACAGCCCAGCGCAGCTTTGAAATGTTACTGCGGGATGACGGAAGTTTAAAGCTGCAGAACGGACCGGTACATTCGTGCTACTCAAATGGTTAAATAATGCTTCTGATTGGAAACTACTCAATTGTTCCTGCAATGTCTAACCAGATAATTCCAGTAAATCTCACTTAATGTGTATTACCATCACTTCACAGATCTCACATTTTGCTGCATTATTTGTGTTTCGCCTTATATTGGCATTTTTGCTCCCAAAATTATTTACAATGCCCACAAGTATACCTGCCAAGTCTCCCAATTTCATTGAGAGACTCCCGATAGAGGCGTGTCTCCTGTCTCTCCACTTATATCTGCTGTAAACCCAGGTGCCACGATTCAGTAAGTAAATTGGAACGTTTCTGTAATATCACTCTGAAATCGTACAACGTAAGCAATGCAAGCTTCATTCACAGTAGGGTTCTTGTGATACATGAGAGCTGAAATATTAGAACAGCTCTGCCTTAATTACAACACTCTGAAATGTGTTGTAAATTAGAAAACAAAAAATACAGCATCGTATTTTCTTTCATGAATAATCATAGCTTGCTTCCTCTATTCTGTTGTACACAAAGACTTTGCTTCAATAACTTTCATTACAATATAACATACATTTGTTCAGACAGTCTTAAAAAAATAAGTACATTTTCATTTCAACTGGAATGAGAAAACCCTCTGCATGCACTCGCTCTCCACAAAAAGGTTTTGCTGATTCAGACAAACCTGAACTAAAATGTAACCTTTCTCTGAGATCTTCAATTTCAGATTGTAATTCCAAAGAACTGAAAGAACAGCATTTTCTGTTCATTTTTTGTTTAAAGATAACTCTCTTTTCAGAAATGGAAGGAATTAATCAAAATCAAGTACAGCATGCCAGTACATAGAAGCCTTTAAACCAAGATTGAATCAGGGCTCCTCTGTGATTATTCAGTGGCGAGTTAAAAGCCTTTTCCATTAGCTTACCAATACACCAATTCAAATCACAGTTAACCCTTTCCCTCCTGAATTTAGCTTGAAAGTGTCTAGCGTTTTTGAGGTGTGATCTTTAATCAGATCTGAAACGTTTATAGAAGGCTAGGAGTGTAAACTGGGCCCCACATATCTATTGCAGTAGGAACTAAAAGTAACATGAATAAAAACGTGGTAGTCTTTGTCTCTTTTTACGTAGTTCACCATTTCTTGTACATGCATAGTGCCTTTTCCCCTTTCTGACACTGTCATGTTCATTGTAACAACTGTATTACAATATCCATCTGTGTGTGTGTATATAAATGTCAATGTGAAACCCATGTCCAAGCTTTACTTGCATTTACTATTTATTTACAAACAGTAGGCTGCTGTTATAAATTTAAAAAAGGAAACATGAAATAAGGAATAAATCACAACAAATTAGCCCCTTTTGTACCTATGAAATCTTTATATGGCTAGACTCTTAATGCTAACGTGGCTGTTTCTGTACATGTGACATGTTTTAGAACAGACACCACCTCTTTTTTTAAACATTTCTTTATAAAAGAAAGAAAGAAATGTGACAGCTGCTGCATGCCAGATTTAGTCCTCTTGAACATGGATATAATGTGAGTTTGATCCACTTGCTTGGGCTAACGTTTGTTCCATTGCTAATCCCAATTGCATCGTACCAAAAGCTGATTAGGTTGTTGGGATCATCAGTTACAGTAGATCCCATTTTGTATGGATTGCAGCGTACTAAACCAGACCTTGCCATCACAAAAAATATCCACAGTAAGTGGATGAAGTCAGTCCTGTGAAGTTTCTATGCTAGTCTGCTTGCTCTGATTTGTCCCCGTTTCTTGCAGATCTGTTAATATAGGTTATACACATGGAAAGTTTGTTCTTTACATTCCTCATGTTTGTATTACACCACCCAGGAATATTGCATATTTTTTATGTTAAACTAGAACTTTTTATCCTTGTGTTTCTCCTCGTAGACTGTGAGGAGAGTTTATTGAAAGAATATGAATATTGTTTCAGCTTTGTACCTTTATAATACAGTTCATTTATAACAATAAACCATCTTGAGTTTAATGATATTAAGATTGGAAGAAATGAGAATTTTCACTAAAATGTATATTTTGTTCTTAAAATTCCCCATGCAAATGATGCATTTTATTATTTGCAGTTTGAATGGGATTTGTTCATTTTAAAATACTACACAAACGTACTACAAATACTGAACAGTGTCCTCTGATCCTGGGCTCTGTGCTGTGCTAAAAGTATTGGTTAACTTTGTCAACTCCTTTCAAGATTTTAAAGACTCCAGAACTCTTTGTTCTAGGCTAAATAAGTTCCATCAAGATATCTTCATAGCTAATTCCTTTAAACCTGGGATTAGTCTAGTTGCTCTTCGCTGGTCACAGTGCATTATATAACACAGCCTAAACTCCTGTGAGCTGGACTTTTGACTGTGCCCAAGCATTTCATTTGTCTTTTTAATGACCTCCCAACACTGTATTTCATAGCAATACAGTAAGACATATTAACTTGTACATGTGGCAGTAAATACTACCTAAAAATGTCGCTTATACTTCAAACAATACACTACAATTATTACGAGATTTCAGTAAACATTGCAGTGTCCATTACATTTCATACGATTGCAATAATGCAATTTATTAGGGCTGGCATATGAAGAACATGTTTTTACAGTTATTACACCATGAGGCATCATCGCCAGTTCGTACCTCTCTCTGTTCACTGCAGATCTTGCACAGCCACTGGGAACGCTTCTGGCTGCCGATCGTTTCAATTCCACACTTGATGCACACCTTCTGTACCAGGGAAAGGGGGAGAGAGAGAGAAATGTATTCACTGTGTGAAGCCATCTATCAAAGCACCATTAAGCACCTCTCCAAGTGAAACCCAGAGGCTGTTCAGCCAGTGGCATTGAATTGCATTTGGTAGCGAGATATTAAACAGAGGAGCTCAATTTTCTTTTTTGGTCACTTCATGAATTGCTCCCTCAACACTATCCCTTACCACCCCAGCAGTGTCTTCTGGGTCAGGTTACAGGCAGAAAAAATGATGGAACTGTTTTGTTAGCTATAATTATTTTAACACAGACTTCTCAAGCAATAAAGACCAGTGTTTGAGTAATTGCAATAAAAATGATAGCAAACATCACCCACATTTAAAGGGACTGTACAAAAAAAGACAAATCCAACTGGAGCCACTTAGTTTTGTCCATGTTACTTCTGAAACATATCGTTATTTATTTATTTATTGCATTTATATAGCGCTATTTATACAAAAGTATCGCAAAGCATTGTACAGTACATAGCAGAAAAAAAGAACAAACCACAATACATCTGTATAGCATGTCACATGTACAAATGCCACAATCAGACCATTTAAAATAACATATTTAAACAAGTGTACACATAATACAAAAACAGCAATTTTAAAGTTACATTAAAACCCACTAAGATAAGAAAGGCATTTTATAAAAGTTGAAAACTGTAACAGTCCCAGCTTCCCTGACAAACAAAGGCAAAGCATTCCATAATTTAGCTCTACAAGAAAAAGCTCTACCTACCATGTTGCTTTTGTTGACCCTAGGAATAACCAGCAGCCCCGCATCCTGTGATCTCAGAGTGCAGTTTGGAAGATACAGGGTCAGTAACTCCTGCAATAACTAGGTGCTAATCCTTTCAGGGGCTTGTAAATTAACAGCAAAATCTTAAAATCAATTCTATACTGCACAGGGAGCCAATGTAAAGAGGCCAAAACAGGGGTAATATGTTCACTTTTCCTGGTTTTAGTCCAAATTCTAGCAGTGGTATTATGAACAAGCAGCAAGTGGGACATCACACGTTTTGGGACACCAGAATAAAGTGCATTACAATAATCAATTCTAGATGAAACAAAGGCATGCATTAGTCTCTCGGCATTAGATATGGAAATAACTGGCCTAGGCTTGGCTGTATTTCTCAAATGGTAAAAATACACTTTAGTAACTTCCCTAGTATGAGTCTCAAATGAGACATCAGGATTAAAGATGACACCCAAACTCTTAATTTCTAGTTTAAGTTTTGATGAGAGACTGCAAGGGCAAGCACATGTAATCCCACATTTCCTTTTAGTTGGTTCTGTGATTCCACTAACATAACCTCTGTCTTATCTGAATTCAACATAAGAAAATTATGTGACATCCAATGCTTGATGTCTGTAAGGCAAGTAGCTAACAACATCCAGGCATAAGAAATTTCTGGCTTTAGGGACAAATATAGCTGAGTATCATCAGCATAGCAATGGAAGTTCACTCCGTGTCTGCGAATTATGTCACTTGATAGCTGGCTGTATGTCCTAAAAGATAACAATCTTGTCATCTTGTCTAGAGCTGTACTTGCAAATGTACCTGAACATTTGTGCAGCCTCTAATACACCAAAAATCTCCTGCGTTATTCATTAAGGATATCTTCAAATCTTTACTAGCTTACAACAGGTTGTCTAACCAATAAAGTTAAAGCCATCAGTATGAAGAACAAGACATTGCCAAGTAAAGGATTTCCTCCTAGCAGCTGATGAGTTAATAATACTGACATCAGCACATGACACAATGAGGATTTTTCCCTGACCTTGTAGCTCACAAATCTATATATATATATATTACATAGCACCTTTCATAATGGAACACCATCACAAAGCGCTTTACATAGGTAGGCTGTGAACTGTGCATTATATGCAGAGTCACTTACAATAGGACACTGATTTAACATCTCATCCGCAGGATGGAGCACAAGGAGGTTAAGTGACTTGCTCAGAGTCACACAGTGAGTCAGCCAGTGGCAGAGGTGGGATTTGAACCAGGGATCTTCTGGTTACCAGCCCTGGACTTTAACCACTGGACCACACTGCCTCCTTTAGCTTTGCAAATACACCCATGTGGGAGTGACTGGCTTTTCATAACTACAGCTATGGACTCTCGACACAGGATAACACTCTTGTTTTCGCATAAATTGTTTCTGTTTAATAAGCTTTTTGAGCCTATATACAAACCACAACCAAACCAATTGAAACTGGTTCTAAAACCATTTACCTTTGTTAAAAGTGACATGCTATAATTTTAGGCAAGTGTCACAGAACGCATAATAACACTACTGGAACAAGTAGGCTTTATCTAATAACACAGAGACACCTTGTGTGGGGCAGTGTACACACTGTTCCAGTTAAACTGCACAAGCCCTTATTGTTTCATCAGCCATTGTTCCTTTTCCACTATCCTGTTACTTATCCTTCCCATTTAAATGGTAAAGAAAGAATTGAAACTGTCTGTAAACATTGTGTGATTTTCCTGTGTTTAATGTAAGCTCTGAACCAGTGCAGGGTTAATGATGCTTTGCTGCCTGTGAGAACTGAGCAAAACTCATAGCATTGCTCTTAAATGTAACTTCTTGTTATCTAGGTTTCTGCTGATATTGGTAAAGTGAAGAAGAAACGCCAACATGCTTTGTCTCTCACCAGCTAGCTGTATGTCTTTGCTGTACGAAGTCATTTCTTTGGTCAGGTCAGGTCAGGTCAGCACAGAAACTAACATCTACACTATTGGCGGCTCAGAAACTAACATCGCTGTGCCATACCGGCTCAGAAAGAAAACAACATCTCTGATGCCATGAAAGCTCAGCTTGGCTCAGAAGTAAATAACATCTACACTGATACAGCTCAGAACACCATCAACTGAGACTTGTATATGAGATCACTGATTGATCACCTTTGATTTACTTTGTTTTTGTTTGCATTTTAATTCCTGAATAAACTGTTTTTGATTAACTTTACCTGAAGAGTAATTCTTTTTAAGAAGAAATCGAACCTCTTACATATTGACGAGCCAGCCAGGAGGCATCGACCCCCGACCACAACTCCATTTCAGGGACAACAGACCTGAAGAGAATCTCTTTCCTAGAAGCAGACATGCTCTGATCTCAGTGAGTACTACACTGAGCAGAGGTAAGGTGCCCTGCTGTGATAAGAGAGGAAGTGAGTATTCAAAGCCATAACCACAGATGAGATCTGACTGATCAGCAGAGACAGCTTAGCTGTCTGGGTGACTAGGTAGCACTGTCTAAAATTGGCTGACATTACATGGTGTTTCCTCGTTGTGTCTTACAGGGGTATTTTGACATCTTTTTGGTATTTATAGTACATAGGATTATGAGTAAAGAACAAGGGGACTGTACACCCTCTTGCAAGTGAAAGTGACTGTATAAGAGAATTTGTTAGACTTGTTTTGCCTTTGTTTTTTACTGTCCAGTTTGTAAGTCACAATAATGGGCATTAGGATTAGCCTTTAAATTAACGGTTCACTTTGGGTTGAACTGATCAGGAACAATCAGACGATAAGTTCCAGTTAATCAGACCAAATCAGTCACATTCAAAAGAGTAAATTAAATGTGCCATAAATACATAGACCAGTTGATAAGACAGAGCAAATGGATTACACGTTCTGCATCTTCACCACACATTGGTAAAAGCAAGGCAAAACCAAACAAGGAATAAAAGAACTGTTGGAAACTTATTGTAGCCTGGACTGGAGGCATAGTGTGCACTTGATTTTGCATTCAATCAAGGTTGCAAAAATGAAAGACTTTATTAAGAGATACATTTAAAAACATGGCAACTATTGTGAACTTGTGTGGAGATGTAGCTAAAGAAACAGAGCCAGAAAAGAAACAGGCAGAATTGTTTAAATTTGATCTGCACATAAAAGAAAAACAAGGACATATTGGCTTTTAAGTTTTGTGTTCTGCAGGTGGTCTATTTGGTGTATAAGGGAAAGTGGGAAATGTGCAGAAAGAATGTAAAGGACTTGAAAGAATGTAAAATGACTTCAGTGACATTATTAAGAGAAATCTGCCAGAAAGCACACTGAATGCGACAGCACAGCTGCAGTTGAGTGCAGTTTGTGCTGCAAAAGAGAAGGAAACAGAACGGATAAAAGGGGATTCTGATGCACTGGTGAGAGACAGAGAAAGTGCAGGGAGAATATGATTGTCTGACACAGACATGTTTGCATATCAAAGCAGGACACAATAAATGTGCATCTGCAGATCACAGTATGAGCAAAGAGTTAAAAGAAAGAGGACGTGAAGCCGCAGCTTTCTGCTAAAGTGACTTTGTTAATAGAAAACTTTTTACAGTGAAAGAAAAATGTTTATCTGCAACAATTAAGATGTATGTAGGCCCAGGGATATTTTATTACAAATATTTTTCGTGATTGAATGAATGTTTGTGTGTGAATTAAGTGCGCTATCAGTGACGTTACAGACTGTTTAGTGTTTGATTGTTTGTGTGTGAGTTTTATGTTTATAAGGAGACAGGTCACCTATAAATACAGACTACATGAAAAATAGAGGGTATATTTTAGTTAAAAGGACACTGTGGAAAGCAGCACAAAGGGATGCTGCATGATTTTTGACTGCCACAATGTTTTCGATATTAATCATTACCCTGTCTGCACTGAACTAATTATAGCTTTCCTTCAGAGGAGAGCGCACATTAAACCATCAAAATTTAGAGTGTAATTTGTGTAAAGGTAATTCTGTTAAAAACAATTTAAGGAAAATGCAAATGTGTTATTGAAGTGCACAGGTAATTCTGTAATGATTATAAGTGAAGCCAGACATGTCAGCTTTAAATTACAAATTGGTAATACTAATTTGAACAGTAATGAAAGAAAGGGCATTTATATTGCAAAAGTGGATATTTTAATGGTTAGATTTGGCTACCGTTAAAGTACAACACATTTATTTGCAAAAACAGGCCGGCATGAATAAAACACTTTCCAGTTACTTTGCAAGAATATCAAGCACAGTACTGTAATAGGGAAGAAAACAAGACTTCTTGTTATTGCCGAGACATTTGACTGTCAAGAGTGTATGTTGAAAAGAGAATTAAAGAAATGTGAGGAATTGAGAAAGAAAGTTTAAAGGTGAGACAAAGATTTGTCAGTGTTGGGCAGCATAACAGAGACAGTCTCTTGGGGGTTGATGTTGTTAGAGTTATGAAAGGAAGGTAACAAATAGTGGAGGCTACACCCACTCTTTGCTCTAGAAAGAGTGCAAAGAAGAGCGACCAGAATTATTCCGGGCTTAAAAGGCATGTCATATGCAGACAGGCTAAAAGAATTGAATCTGTTCAGTCTTGAACAAAGAAGACTACGTGGCGACCTAATTCAAGCATTCAAAATTCTAAAAGGTATTGACAGTGTCGACCCAAGGGACTTTTTCAGCCTGAAAAAAGAAACAAGGACCAGGGGACATATATGGAGTTTAGAAAAAGGGGCATTCAGAACAGAAAATAGGAGACACTTTTTTACACAGAGAATTATGAGGGTCTGGAATCAACTCCCCAGTAATGTTGTTGAAGCTGACACCCTGGGATCCTTCAAGAAGCTGCTTGATGAGATTTTGGGATCAATAAGCTACTAACAACCAAACGAGCAAGATGGGCCGAATGGCCTCCTCTCGTTTGTAAACTTTCTTATGTTCTTATGTTCTTAACCCTGTATCTCCTAAACCACGTTCTCTCACTCCTGCCACACACACATACACACACATTTTCTTTCTCTTACTGGACTATTTCTAGAATAGATCCTGACTTATTTTGATCTGTTGAATTACATGCTGTTAGTAACTGCAACAAGAGCAGGGAGTGTGTTTAGCTCTGTATGGGAAACATGAACTTTTGGACAATTGTAACTTTTCTTTTCACATTTTATTTTTTTTGTGTTCTGGTCTTCTTGCCAGAAATGAAAGAAATGAGGAGTTTATTTTTTTCTTTTGTGAAATTTTAAGGGCAGAAAAGCAGCACAGCTGCTATAACAGTAAAGGCAATGGGGTATTATCAGTAGAGCATGATAAAGGGTACACACTTTGTAGTGAGGGTACATAGGGAATTGGGAATTCAACTACTGGGTATACAACACTTGTTACACACCGCCACCTGGTGGTGACTATTATTATTCCTAAAGAATATAAAAAGATAGTAACTTGAGCAAGCACGGGTGATGTGCTCGGAGATGGCTGTTTGTGGTTATGAAAAAATAAGAGCTCACACTTCCTCCACAGCGATCTTGTGAATGAATAGCCTATATGAGTTACATAGGTCACTGAGTTAAGCAGCGGGTGTTCTTTTTCTGGTACAAACCATAATGAGAGTATGCATTCTCAGGTGAGAAAGGAAAGACAAGGAGACAAGGCCCCACTGAAGTCACAGTGAAATCAGATGTTATCAAAAGAATACTGCACTACATTTCTTACAGGCTGATTGTGATGGCGATTCAACCAACGGGACAAGGGGCTGGCAACCGGGAGCAGGAAAGTGCAGCTGACTGTACAGAGGGACAGCTGTTCTGCTCAAGAACCTGTGCCTGAAATGTGACAATACTGTCACCTACTCTGGACATTTTTTTTTTGTAAACA